>NW_028173987.1:0-66760 GCF_963971535.1 Notolepis coatsorum | reverse complement strand
TACCTCGACAACTTGGAAGTCACTTACCCGTTCGTAACAGAAGCTCTAGCCATCATGACTTCCAACGAGGAGATACGGGACGAGATGGTGAGCCTACGGGACCAGCTCAGGATCATGATGGAGCGGCAGATGGCAGTCGGTGTCGAGCTGGGTCGACTGGGAGATGTTTCCCTGGCTTCTCAGGAGACGGCGGAGACAGCGTTGGCGGCGGTGAGCCAGGCCCGCTCTACGACATCAACGAGGATATCCACAGCCGGAGGAGCATCATCGATCGGCGGGGAAGGCGAGCGGGGGTATCCGGTGGATCGGGAGGACTACCGAGAGCCACGTCTGCCGCCGCCGGAGCGCTATGGAGGGGCTCCTACCGGCTGCCGTGAGTTTATCGCCCAGTGCTCTCTCATTTTTCAACTACAGCCGCGTACTTTCCCCAGTGGTGTGGCCCGGGTAGCCTATATTATAACTCTCCTCACGGGTCGCGCTCTCTCTTGGGCCACAGCGGAGTGGGAGAGTGGGTCTGTGGTCTGCCGCGACGCGGATGCCTTCGCCCTGGAGTTGCGCCGTGTATTCGATACCTCCAGGGTGATTTCCATTTACGAGGCCGGCAGTCGACTTATGTCCTGCCGGCAGGGCATTCGCGCCGTAGCAGACTACGCCATAGATTTCCGTATTGTGGCTCGGGAGGCGGACTGGCCTGAGGTTCCCTGCTGTGTCCATTTTTTGCATGGTCTCTCCACTCGCATGCAGGACGAGCTGGCGACGCGGGAGCTACCCGAACGCCTGGATCTTTTGATTAACATGGCCATTCGGTTAGATAATCGTCACCGGGAGAGGGGACGCGAGAGGGAGGCTTCGTCACAGGTACTCTTCCGTCCCTCTCCTAGTGTCGATCGGCCAGCATACCAGCCAATGAGAGAGCACCGGGGCGATGACGAGCCCATGCAGCTGGGAGCGTTGAACCTCTCTGAAGCGGAGAAACAGAGGCGGGTCAACGAGAAGCGCTGTTTCCATTGTGGCCGCACGGGGCATCGCTTCGCCGCCTGTCGGGGCTCGGGAAACGCAGGAGCCCGCTAGGCCTGGGGAAGGTGCTAGCAGGTGGGCATGTCTCTCCGGTCATAAACGTTAATCACGACTCACGTACTTTTTTTGATGTCACTGTCAGGTGGGGGGATTCTTCTACAACGGCCAAGGCTTTAGTGGATTCGGGGGCTGCGGGCAACTTGATTCATGTGGGGGTGGCTCTAGAATGGGGGGTTCCTTTAGAGACACTAGAGGTGCCCATCCCTGTCCGTTCGCTGGACGGCCGACCGCTTGGTTGTGGATTTGTTACCCAGCGCACCGGGAAACTGTGGGTTCGGGTGGCGGGTAGCGAGGGGGAATATTTGAACTTTTTTATTGTTATGTCTCCTCATTCCGACATTGTTTTAGGCCACCCCTGGCTTGTGCTGCATAATCCTTGTATTAATTGGGCTACGGGTGAACTCTCCATGGGAAGCGGCGTCAGCGCTGACGCTGGCGTGAGTTCATCCGTCCCTTCCCCCCTCCCTCTTTTGTCTCTCTCCAGGTTGACGGTGGACGTTGCAGATTCTTTATTATCCCCCAACCCCGATTTGGCAGGTGTTCCTGCGGTCTATTGTGACCTGGCGGACGTTTTTAGTAAAACGCGTGCTAAAGCACTACCGCCTCATAGACCTTACGACTGCACCATTGATCTTCTACCCGGCGCTTCTCCGCCCCGGGGACGGATGTTCTCTCTCTCCCGCCCTGAGACAGTGTCCATGAACACTTACATTCGAGAGGCATTGTCCGCGGGGCATATCCGACCGTCCACATCCCCTGCAGGCGCTGGCTTCTTTTTTGTGGCTAAAAAAGATGGTGATCAGCGGCCGTGCATAGATTATAGGGGGTTGAATGATGTTTCCATCAAGAACCGTTATCCTTTACCGCTCATGGACACCGCCTTTGAGTGCTTACAGGGGGCACAGGTCTTTTCTAAACTTGACTTACGTAATGCATACAACTTGGTCAGGATTAGAGAAGGGGACGAGTGGAAAACTGCATTTAATACTCCTAATGGGCATTATGAGTATTTAGTCATGCCTTTTGGTTTAGCTAATGCTCCAGCAGTTTTCCAAGCCCTGGTCAACGACGTGCTGCGGGATCTAATTGGGGTGTCAGTGTTTGTTTATTTGGATGACATCCTTATTTTTTCTCGCGATATGGTGCAACACCAACTGCACGTTCGTGAGGTGCTTCAACGTCTCCTTAAGCATCAACTGTTTGTTAAGGCTGAGAAGTGTGTGTTTCACACTGACACCGTTTCCTTCCTGGGCTTTGTGTTGACGAAGGGCGATCTTCGCATGGATCCAGCCAAGGTGAGTGCAGTCTTGGATTGGCCACGGCCTTCGTCGCTCAAGGAGTTACAACGGTTTTTGGGCTTTGCAAATTTTTACAGGCGCTTTATTCGCAATTTTAGCGCCTTAGTCAATCCATTAACCGCTCTCACTAAGTCCTCTCTCCCTGGCTTTGAATGGTCGCCTAGGGCAGAGTCGGCCTTCTGCGACCTCAAACGTCGATTTACCTCCGCCCCTGTACTGATCCGTCACGACACAGAGGCTCCGTTCATTGTGGAGGTGGATGCCTCTGACACCGCGGTGGGGGGGGTAATCTCGCAGAGATGTTTAAAGGATGGTAAGGTGCATCCTTGTGCCTTCTTTTCGCGCCGGCTGTCTCCGGCCGAGCGTAACTACGACGTGGGTAATCGGGAGTTATTGGCAATCAAACTGGCATTGGAGGAATGGAGACATTGGTTAGAGGGGGCGGCACATCCTTTCATTGTTTGGACTGACCATAAGAACTTGGCTTACATCCAAGGGGCTAAACGCCTTAACGCTCGCCAGGCCAGGTGGGCGTTATTCTTCACTCGATTTCGGTTTACCATCTCCTATCGACCCGGTTCCAAGAACGTCAAGCCTGACGCCCTGTCACGTCAGTTTGATCTTCCGGGTCGAGAGGAGAAGCCCCACCCTATTGTTCCACAGGCCTTGATTTTGGCACCCGTGTCATGGGGCATAGATAGGGTGGTGAGGTCGGCTCAGGCACGGGAGCCCGATCCCGGTGGGGGTCCTCCGGGTCGGATGTATGTGCCCAAGGCGGCACGCTCACGCCTGCTGCAGTGGGCGCATACATCCTCTCTCACCGGCCACCCTGGGGCCACCAGAACCCTGGAGTTTATCCGTAGGAGGTTTTGGTGGCCGACAGAGGGGGGGGATACACGCTCCTTTGTGGCGGCCTGTCCGGTGTGCGCGCGCAGTAAGACCTCTCGCCGTGCGCCGGCGGGTCTCCTCCGACCGCTTCCTATTCCCAAGCGTCCCTGGTCGCACATATCCCTGGATTTTATTTCCGGTCTTCCCTTATCGGATGGGTTCACTGCCATCCTGGTGGTGGTGGACCGGTTCTCCAAGGCGGCCCACTTCATTCCCCTTCCCAAGCTCCCCTCGGCCCGGGAGACGGCTGACCTTGTGGTGCAGCACGTCTTTCGGGTTCATGGGCTTCCAGTGGATATTGTGTCCGACCGGGGTCCTCAGTTCGCCTCCAGGTTCTGGAAGGCGTTCGCCGCCGGTCTGGGCGCCTCCGTCAGCCTGTCGTCTGGGTTCCATCCGCAGACGAACGGGCAGACGGAGCGTGTCAACCAGGACCTGGAGGGCGTTCTGAGGTGCTACGTTGCTGGGTGTCCGGCGACGTGGAGTAGGAGGTTGGCCTGGGCTGAGTATGCGCATAATACCCTCCTCTCCTCCTCTACTGGTATGTCTCCCTTTCAGTGTCAATATGGTTTTCAACCTCCTCTGTTTCCCGAACAGGAGCAGGAGGTGGAGGTGCCGTCGGCCCAGGCACATGTGGCTCGCTGTCGCAGGACGTGGAGCAGAGTGCGGACGGCGCTGCAGAAGGCCTCGGTTAAGGCTCAGCGGCAAGCTAACCGCAAGCGTCGTCCGGCTCCGGTTTTCCGTCCGGGACAGCGGGTTTGGCTTTCCACTCGTGATCTCCCTCTCCGGGTGGAGTCCAGGAAGCTGGCTCCTCGCTTTATAGGGCCCTTTAAAGTGGTACGTCGGGTGAATCCTATGGCTTACAGGCTACGCCTTCCGGCCTCTATGAGGGTCCATCCGACGTTTCATGTGTCCCTGTTGAAGCCATTCCTCTCATCGCCCTTGTCCCCGCCACTCCCTGCGGTTCCTCCGCCCCGCATTATTGACGGTCAGCCTGTCTATACGGTGCGGAGAATCCTGAGTTGTAGGCGGAGGGGTAGGGGGTTTCAGTTCTTGGTGGATTGGGAGGGGTACGGGGTAGAAGAGCGTTCTTGGGTGCCTCAACGGGACATATTAGATCCCAGCCTGATCGATGATTTCCGGCGGCTGCATCCCGAGGCCCCTAGGTGAACGTCAGGTGCCGTTCGTCGGGGGGGGATACTGTAACGTTCGGGAGACTATCATCCTTAGGATTGTCTCCCACTGTCTACCTGGGTCACTCCTGTTGTTATTGTTCACCTTGTATGTCACCACTGATTGCTGTCATCACTAATTGTCTGTCACACCTGGGTGCTGTCATTGGCTGTTAGACTGCTGCTCCTCATTGACAGCGTGGAATGTTGAGAATGTGACGTATTTAACATTTGCTCTATTCCTTGTTCTTTGATAGAGCTTCACCTATTCTACGGACGTACCTACCGCTGGACAAGCACAGACAGATTGTCTTCTCCTGTTATTGTTTATGCTTTTCCCCTGTTAAATAAACAGTTCAACTGTTTTGTTATAGTAATACATTCTCCGTCTCGTTCTTCTACCTCGACAACTTGGAAGTCACTTACCCGTTCGTAACAGAGAGAGAGAGAGAGAGAGAGAGAGAGAGAGATAGAGAAAGAGAGAGAGAGAGAGAGAGAGAGAGAGAGAGAGAGAGAGAGAGAGAGAGAGAGAGAGAGAGAGAGAGAGAGATTGGAAATAAATTGAAATGCTATTTGGCCTTAAACAGAGAGTACACAGTGGCAGAATACCTGAGCACTGTGACTGAAGATCCTTGACTAGGTACAGACTCAGCGAGCACAGCCTAGCCATTGAGAAAGGCCGCCATAGGCAGACTGTGTGTGTTAGAAAGAGAGAGAGAGAGAGAGAGAGAGAGAGAGAGAGAGAGAGAGAGAGAGAGAGAGAGAGAGAGAGAGACATGTGTGTTTGTGTGTTAGAGAGAGAGAGCATGTCTGTGTGTCGTGTGTGTGTGTGTGTTAGAGAGAGAGCATGTATGAGAGAGATAAGCAAAGATGAGCCCCTGCGAGGCCCTGTGCAAGATTTCAACGCGAGGCTCCCCCCCCCCCCCCCCCCCAAAAGGTAAAAAAAAATAAAAATAAAAATATATATAATATTTTTTATTTTTTTTTTTCATACAGTTAACATATTCTTAAATAATAGCGCTGCCCGAGGCTGGGCATGATACAGTCAACATATAGCAAGTGTTGTGAAGGGCCAGATTAAACCGAATATATATATTTATTTATATATATATATTTAATTGTATTTGTATATTCTCTAATATTCCCTGATATCCCTTGTATATTCCTTGTACAATATGCATTGAATATCCATTCTAGCCTACTGAACATCCCATAATAGTCTCCATTCTACTATTGGTCGAGACCTTGGTGCCAGGCTGCCATACCCCTCAGACCCAGTTCAAACGTACCGCTCGACATGTACGAACAAGTCCTAGTTCCGCGTAGGAATTTGGCTACCGCACCACTAATGGGACTATTTGTTCATAGTGCGTATATATACTGCGCTACTAAAGTAGGACTTTCTTTTCAGTCCAGTTTCTTACCCTCCAATAGAGTCACAGACGTAAAGCCTCCCCGCGATGCCACGTGTGGGAGTAAGGCCAAGTTCGGCCTACCATCGGTATTGAGACATCGTGTATATTAATATTTGAATAGTCATATTTGGCACTATATCGTCGAGTTGGACGTAGTCTATTAAGCTAATAATAGTCTGTTAATATATAGTGCTTCGTGCGGTGAGAATACTACCGTAGTCAGTACCCCATCGTTTCGGGCAGAGAACTGGCTGCTTACGACCCTATGTGAAGCTGCACCCGAGGAGCCCCAGAGCCGACGAGCGAGTGGACCTGTATACCAGATTATTCTACCGACGACAGCCCGCCTTCCCAGGCACGGATTATGCTTTGGATACTTTGATTATTCTATGGATAAAGACCCCCGACACTACCGTGTGTTGGAACCCCCCCCCTGGAGAGGACGCAAGGTGAGGAGACGCTCTGCAAGACGAGGTCTCTCCACATCTCTCCCCCGTGGACCGGAGAGAGCCGGCCCACAAAGAGTCCACCTGCTTTCATCTGTGGTCCAAGGATCGCCGGCGCATTGAACGGCACTACAGTGGGTTCACCTGGGATACCCTTGGCCGGACGAGGCAGCTGGATTCTACCCCCCCCCCCCCTCCTACTCCTGTCGGCTTACAAGCGACCGGATTAACCCCCTCTAGTGTATCCAGCCTATAATCATTAAAGTATCATTGCTGTTATTCCTTAACTATTCCAGGTCGTATTTTTACCACCTGCGCCTTCAGAGATTGGACATTATCTATTGATATACCGACGAATACTCCTTGCCATAAAAGTGCATACTATTTCAATTCATAAATGTAATTAAGTGATTAAGTGCTTATTCTACACACCATCGCTGTGTAGGAAATAAAGACCTGTTTCTAATTCGTACATTTGTGTTGGATCCGTTTCATCTACGTGAGAGTGTTCATGATAATATATTTATGCCGTGTACTGGGTGGCCGAATATTAAGTACAAAGGTAGTGGTAGTAAGTATCATATCTAGTAATACAGTCAGGGAATTGTACCCCTCAGTTACAATTGGTCCTTCGAGCCGGAGGGTAATTAGTGTAATATTAATATAGTGTTATTAATATTGAAATGGCCTATGATGAACACTCCACGAAACGATCCTCCTAACCAACACCCGCAGCGCGAACGACGGCTCCCTCAGTACTTAGAGGCTTACGCTGTCAGTCAACAACCTAGTCTTCTACTAACAGTAAACGCGGTAAAACTAGAAAGTAAAAGTATGTCTAACCCCAACGCCCAGACTACCCCGACCATAGAGGCCCCTACGGGCTCTAATGTAACTGACCAAGTTCACGGTGGGGACCAGTGGGAACCAGACATGACTTCACACCCCGCCAGTACTGAAGAAGTAGTCCCCGATGAGTCCCGGGAGGAATACAACGCTACCGAGAGAGAACTCGGCACGGAAGAAGACGGGGAGAGCACCGTGGAGATAGAGCTCCAAGGCTCCGCAAGGAGTACCCAGAGGGAAGGCTCCCCTATACAACCGCCTTCTCCCAGCGAGGCAGAGAGGACCCTACAGCAGGGATTCCTCGTCAGCCTGAAAGCCTCTACTGAACGCGATAGACTCCAGGGTGAACGCGATCGATTGCAGCTACAGCAACGGAGCGAAGAAGAGCACATACGCCTGGAAATAAGACGCATTCAGATGGAAGAGAATGTGGCCCGAGACCGAGCAGACAGCCAGCGAGCAGCTGCTGGTGCTCTACGGGACGCAGAGCGCGACAGACAGCAAGCGCAACTAATAGAACAGCTGATCAGACGGACAACACCCTCTCCCTCCGCCAGAGGCTCCAGGAACTCGTCTAGACACACCTCCAGGGCGGCATCCCCTAGCCGAGTAAACAACCCTGAACTTGACCAACAGACGAGGTCTATACCCCCCACAGACCACCTCCCCCCACCGGTCCAAGCGAGACCTAGCAACCGGGAAGGAGCAGCATATCCTGTGGAGAGGCTAAACCAGAGACTACAAGCACTGGATGACCTAACTGAAGACGAAGAGGAAGAGGAGGAGAACCGCGCCCGAAGACAGCACAGTACTCTACCGGACCAGGAGGTCCGGTACAGCCCAGGCTATACTCCCGCGGAGCTGCGCTACAGACCCCCGACTCTATACACGGGTGAGCACGACGCACGACCCGCACCGAGGAACAGCACCTGGACAAGCGGGCCATGGTACACTGCCGGTACCAGCCCATACCAAGGAGCGGGAGGAGACTCGCCTAGGAGGCCTCTCCCCCAACGCTCGCCGATGTATCCACAGTCAGCGTCATACATTGGCACGCCTATGGTACCCGACTTCACCCAAGAGAACCGGGCCCAGTATACAGAACTCCGCATGTGTCTGGAGACCATGTTGGTGGATGTATTGGATGAACGCCACAAATACGCCATCCTACTGCAGCACTTAAAGGTGCCCCGCGCACATAATATAGCGCTCGCCTACGCGACTTCCACCACCCCATACACAGCAGCGCTGGTAGCATTGGACCAGAGGTATGGGCGCATATGGGATTACGTGATCCAGGAGATCCGACACATCGACCGCTTACCCCCAGCAATAGACAATCGAGCACTGGACGACCTGTCCATCAGAGTGCAGTCCCTGGTAGGGATGTTGGGAGCGCAAAGAGAGAAGGGGAAGTATGAACTTTACGCCAACTCAAATGTGGAAAGGATCCTGGAGAAGCTGCCGCCCGCTCGTCAGGAGCGCTTTAGGCGGCAGAGGGACCACAGAGACCCGAATGGCCCCGAACCGAACCTCCTCGATCTAGCAGACTTCCTGGCGAGAGAAGTCAGCAGCCTACGGCTAGATACATTCGGACGGAGCACCCCTGGCTCCAGAGAAGGAACCAGACGACTAAATGATGGAAGAAGATCGGTGACTGTGATGCACCAATCGGAGTCAGTACCGAGCAGCAGGAGCCACAGTACCCCCTCCAGAACGGAGAAGTGGAAGATAGTGTGCCCCTACTGTGAGAAAGAACACTGGCTAGCGCAATGTGACTCCTTCCCCAAGCTGAACGCGGAGGAAGCAGGTCAATGGATAAAGTCCAACAAGCGCTGTTTTCGCTGTGCGCGCTCACACATGGCAGCCGAATGCCGCTTAAAGAAAAGGTGCACCAAGTGCGATGGAGCCCATCTGGACATACTTCACGACAGTAACAGACGGCGCCCTTCACCTGCACCATCCAGCCGCAAAGCGAGCGTCATGTACATCGATCCCGCCAGCAGCAGTGGAGCCCGAGTACTCCTAAAAGTAGTGCGTGTGACACTAAGCTACCAGAATAAAGTCCTGGACACTTACGCCGTCCTCGATGACGGGTCAGAGAAGACCCTGCTGCTCGCCTCCGCTGCGGCCCAGCTAGGGCTGCGGGGAAGCGAAACCCAAATGACAATTCGGACAATAAGACGAGATTTGAAGACGATAAAGGGCGAGAATGTCTCATTCTCTATCGCAGCAAGCGGCCAGCCTGAGCGACGGTACCAGATTGCAGACGCTTTCACCAGCCAAGAAATAGGACTGTCGCGGTACACATACCCCGTCGCCAAGCTGATGGAGAAATATGCACATCTGCGCAAGTTACCGATCCCGCTCATAGACAATGCTATGCCGACCCTGTTGATAGGCTCCGACCATGCAGACCTCATTGTCCCGATAGACCGGGTTCATACCGGACCCCGAGGCTGTCCTGCAGCAGTCGAGACCCGTTTGGGATGGACTCTCCAAGGCCCGCTCGCCAAATCTCTCAACCGAAGTACAGCCACTAGATGTCTCCACTCCCGAGTCACAGAGGGAGAAACCGCACTCCTGCAACACGTAGAGCGGCTATGGAGCTTGGAACAAATGCCCTTTAAGAATGGAAAGAAAGACATTCGCTCTAAAGATGACATTTACGCCATTCACCTCCTCGAGACAGGGACCAAGAGAGTCCCGGTCAACGGCGTGTTGAGATACGCCACGCCACTCCTGCGGCGAGAAGGAATGCCTACTTTCCACGCCAAGACAGACGCCATAGAACGGTACCTGCTGAACACGGAGCGGCGCTTAGCCAAGAACCCCGCCCAAGAGAGTGTATACCGCGCTGAGATTGAGAAGCTCATCACAGCGGGACACGTCACAAAGATGGACATTAAAGAGGCTGACCAGACCACTGAATCGTGGTACGTGCCCCACCACAAGGTCCATCACAACGGTAAAGACCGCATAGTATTTAACTGCAGCTACCAGATCGGATCCCAAAATCTGAATAAAGAGTTACTGCCCGGTCCCACACTCGGCCCCTCCCTACTCGGCGTTCTACTCCGCTTCCGCCAGGAAAAGGTGGCCATCAGCGGGGACATTAAAGGAATGTTCCTGCAGGTGAGATTAGTAGAGGCGGACAAGCCCCTGTTACGGTTCCTATGGAGAGAGAAGCCAGGAGATGAGCACCCAGCCATCTACCAATGGGAAGTCCTCCCCTTCGGAACGACGTGCAGCCCCTGCTGTGCGACATTTGCACTACAGAAACATGTAGCAGAGGACCCAGCAGCGGACGAAGAGGTCCGACACAGCGTAAAGAACAGCTTCTACGTAGACAACTGTCTACAAAGCCTTTCAACCCAGGAAGAAGCCGAGGCTCTCCTGATTAAACTCCGCGCCTCATTGATCAAAGGCGGCTTTGATCTCAGGCAGTGGGCCAGCAGCGATCCGCAAGTACTGCGCAGCCTCTCCTCCGAGGACAAGGCAGCCAGCAGCGAGACCTGGATGGCTACAATCCCGGGAGAAGCCCAGGAGATGACCCTGGGATTGGTGTGGCGATTCAAAACAGATTCGCTTCACTACAGACACAAGCCCCTGACTACGGAGCAGGGAAGGCCGGCGGCGGCGCCGACCACCAGACGGAGTGTGTACACAACACTCGCCCGACAATATGACCCGCTAGGATGTATTCTACCGTACACCACCAGGGCAAAAATGATTGTACGAGCATTGTGGGACAAGGACCAGGGCTGGGACGACCCCATTCCCGCACACCTTGCATCCACCTGGAGAGAGTGGGAGATGGAGCTCCACTCACTCCCAGGCGTTAATATGCGCCGAAGCTACTTCCCACCCAAGGTGAGGCCAGAGACATGTAAAATGGACTTACACGTCTTCAGTGACGCCTCAGAGGTCGCATACGGATCAGTAGCCTACTTGCGGGCCCAAGACCAAGGGGGAGAGATCTACACAGCATTTGTCCTCGCCCGCTCGAGAATAGCCCCACGCAAGCAACAATCTATCCCACGTCTAGAGCTCTGCGCAGCCCTAGCCGGAGCGCACCTAGCCACGCTCATCCAACGTGAGCTCACCATACCGGTGTCTAGAACAATCCTGTGGTCAGATTCCACGACGGTACTCGCCTGGATCAAATCGGACTCATGCAAGTACAAAGTCTTCGTGGGAGTCAGAGTCACCGAGATTCAAGACTTAACCGAAGAGTTAACCGGAGAAACAGAGTGGCGCTACGTTGATACAAAACAGAACCCAGCTGACGTCATCACCCGGGGGATGCCCCTGGATGACCTCACCCGTCGCAATGTCTACAGTGACGGCCCCGCATTCCTAAGACTCCCGGAAGGACAGTGGCCCATGCCTATCCCGAGGGAAGCAAGTCCAGAGGAGGTGGAAATTAAGAAGTCTGTGTTCTGTGGATTGAGCACCGTAGCCTCCACCGACCCTAACATAAACGATTGCACGTCCATAGAGAGTGCACAACAAAGAACATTCCTGCGGTACCACCCGGAGTGCAAGTCCCCCGCTGATATGTCAGCGGCTAACTACGAGGAAGCAGAATTGCTTCTACTGCAGCGAGCCCAGAGAGACTCGTTCCCCGATGAATTGGCCTGTCTACGGGGAGGAAAGCCCGTCCCATCCGACAGCAGATTAATTCACCTGGCCCCCGAGAGCGACGCTCACACCCTCATCAGAGTGGGTGGTCGCCTACGCAGAGCCCCCAATCTACCGGATGACATTAAATACCCGATCGTATTGAACAGCCGACACAAGGTCACAGAGCTGATTATAAAGAAATACGATGAGGATGTACATCACGCAGGAGCAGAAAGAGTCTTCGCGGAAATCAGACGTCGTTACTGGATCCTACAAGGAAGAGAGGCGGTACGACGCTTCCAACGAACATGTCTAGACTGCCGCAAGTGGCGCGCGCAGCCCAGCATACCAAGGATGGCTGACCTTCCTCCATGTCGCCTCCGAATCGGTGACAAGCCATTCCACTCAACGGGTATGGACTGCTTTGGCCCGCTGCACATAAAGAAAGGAAGAGGAACCGAGAAGCGGTGGGGTATTGTATTCAAATGCATGACCACCAGAGCGATACACATCGAGCTTCTCCCGACCATGAGCACAGACTCATTCCTTATGGCCTTCCGTAGATTCATATCACGGAAAGGAAGACCGTCTACCCTATTGTCCGATCATGGGACAAACTTTAAAGGCGGCGAAAGAGAGCTGAGAGAGAGCTTCCAAGCTATGGGCCCAGAACTTAAGACCCACCTCGCTCCAGCACAGGTTGATTTCCAATTCAACCCCCCAAACGCACCCCACTTCGGTGGCACTTGGGAACGAGAAGTGCGCTCCATAAAGACAGCCCTGTACGCAGTACTTGGGGCCCAGACTGTGGCGGAAGAAGTCCTAATGACAGTCCTCACGGAGATTGAGGGAGTACTTAACTCGAAGCCCCTCGGATATGTCTCCAGTGATGTGGCGGATATCGACCCAGTTACCCCCAACACACTCCTGATGGGGCGGCTAGATCCCACATTACCCCAGACAATGTACCGGCCTGAAGAAGCAAACGGCCGACGAATGTGGAGGTACAGCCAAGTATTAGCCGACAAGTTTTGGAACAGTTTCCTACTGCACTACCTACCGTCTCTACAGACCCGCCAGAAGTGGGTAAAGGAGAGAGACAATTTGACAGAAGGAACAGTCGTCATGATTATTGATCAATCACTGCCCAGAGCTATGTGGCCGGCCGGCCGCGTAAGCAAAGTGATCACCGGTGCCGACGGCAAGGTCCGAGCAGCTGAAGTGCTCGTCCAGGGTCGCACTTACACCCGTCCCGTGGCAAGGCTCATAGAACTGCCTCGACTCCCAGACACAATCGATGATGACCATGACCCTACAACCCTATGACTTTGTGAAGTTGACTGACCCCTACAGCAAACCCTTATGTGTAAATAGACAACGCGATTAATCTGTCTCCGTTTAACTGATTAGGTCTGGGACCTATTCAGGGGGTGGCTGTTGTGAAGGGCCAGATTAAACCGAATATATATATTTATTTATATATATATATTTAATTGTATTTGTATATTCTCTAATATTCCCTGATATCCCTTGTATATTCCTTGTACAATATGCATTGAATATCCATTCTAGCCTACTGAACATCCCATAATAGTCTCCATTCTACTATTGGTCGAGACCTTGGTGCCAGGCTGCCATACCCCTCAGACCCAGTTCAAACGTACCGCTCGACATGTACGAACAAGTCCTAGTTCCGCGTAGGAATTTGGCTACCGCACCACTAATGGGACTATTTGTTCATAGTGCGTATATATACTGCGCTACTAAAGTAGGACTTTCTTTTCAGTCCAGTTTCTTACCCTCCAATAGAGTCACAGACGTAAAGCCTCCCCGCGATGCCACGTGTGGGAGTAAGGCCAAGTTCGGCCTACCATCGGTATTGAGACATCGTGTATATTAATATTTGAATAGTCATATTTGGCACTATATCGTCGAGTTGGACGTAGTCTATTAAGCTAATAATAGTCTGTTAATATATAGTGCTTCGTGCGGTGAGAATACTACCGTAGTCAGTACCCCATCGTTTCGGGCAGAGAACTGGCTGCTTACCCAGGGTGGTTGACCCTATGTGAAGCTGCACCCGAGGAGCCCCAGAGCCGACGAGCGAGTGGACCTGTATACCGGATTATTCTACCGACGACAGCCCGCCTTCCCAGGCACGGATTATGCTTTGGATACTTTGATTATTCTATGGATAAAGACCCCCGACACTACCGTGTGTTGGAACCCCCCCCCTGGAGAGGACGCAAGGTGAGGAGACGCTCTGCAAGACGAGGTCTCTCCACATCTCTCCCCCGTGGACCGGAGAGAGCCGGCCCACAAAGAGTCCACCTGCTTTCATCTGTGGTCCAAGGATCGCCGGCGCATTGAACGGCACTACAGTGGGTTCACCTGGGATACCCTTGGCCGGACGAGGCAGCTGGATTCTACCCCCCCCCCCCTCCTACTCCTGTCGGCTTACAAGCGACCGGATTAACCCCCTCTAGTGTATCCAGCCTATAATCATTAAAGTATCATTGCTGTTATTCCTTAACTATTCCAGGTCGTATATTTACCACCTGCGCCTTCAGAGATTGGACATTATCTATTGATATACCGACGAATACTCCTTGCCATAAAAGTGCATACTATTTCAATTCATAAATGTAATTAAGTGATTAAGTGCTTATTCTACACACCATCGCTGTGTAGGAAATAAAGACCTGTTTCTAATTCGTACATTTGTGTTGGATCCGTTTCATCTACGTGAGAGTGTTCATGATAATATATTTATGCCGTGTACTGGGTGGCCGAATATTAAGTACAAAGGTAGTGGTAGTAAGTATCATATCTAGTAATACAGTCAGGGAATTGTACCCCTCAGTTACAGCAAGAGAGAGAGCGAGAGAGAGCTCCCATTCTACAGTCAATATACAGTGTACAGAGAGAGAGAGAGAGAGAGAGAGAGAGAGAGAGAGAGAGAGAGAGAGAGAGAGAGAGAGAGAGAGAGAGAGAGAGAGAGAGAGAGAGAGAGAGAGAGAGAGATTGGAAAGAAATTGAAATGCTATTTGGCCTTAAACAGAGAGTACACAGTGGCAGAATACCTGAGCACTGTGACTGAAGATCCTTGACTAGGTACAGACTCAGCGAGCACAGCCTAGCCATTGAGAAAGGCCGCCATATGCAGACTGTGTGTGTTAGAAGAGAGAGAGAGAGAGAGAGAGAGAGAGAGAGAGAGAGAGAGAGAGAGAGAGAGAGAGAGAGAGAGAGAGAGAGAGAGAGAGAGAGAGCATGTGTGTTTGTGTGTTAGAGAGAGAGAGCATGTCTGTGTGTCGTGTGTGTGTGTGTGTTAGAGAGAGAGCATGTATGAGAGAGATAAGCAAAGATGAGCCCCTAAAGGATATTCAACTTTTAATGGAAGAACAAAACAGAAGGAAAAGATAACTTCACAAAGGCAACATGAATATACATAGATCCAAAAGGACAAAGATCAACACTTAAATCCAAAGAGAAGAGGGTCTATACCAGAGAAAACAAAGTAGCAAGGAGCCAATGGCCGACATCAGCTAAATAGGCTAACTGCAAATAGAGTAGCCAGGTACTGACACCAGGCCACACACAGCTTTGGCCAACGCTACCCAAGCTACACAAACGACCAAGACAATTCACACACAGCACATGTCGTATCTCCAAATGTTGTGAAGTAACATATGTTTTGCCTGGAAAAAAACATCGTTATTAACAAAACATTCGGGAGGGGAAGGAAGGAAGAGTGGGGTAATGTCCAATGGACATCTTACCTGCACCAAGGAACGCAGGGCGAAAGGCCACAACACAGGTCTCCACGTTGACGAAAGGCCTCTCGCTGGCAGGACAAAAAGAAGCTATGGCCGGGGCCTTGTCATGGTGCAGGCCCGACTACATCTTCTGTCAAAGATGATGTCGTAGTCAGAGTGCCAGGGCCTGCTATTCTCACGGCTAATGTCAATGGTCGTAGCACAAGCTAACAGCTAACTCTAGGCTAACTGATAGCATCAAGCTAACGTTTCCAGCCGAGCGAAAACGAGCAGCTAACGTCGTAGCTAAACAGCTAACTGGCTAACAGTTAGCTCAACCCGGCTATCGCTAACCATTAGCTAACGCAGAAGCAAGCTATGCGGCTACCACTGAAAAACTGTACAACGTGAGAAAAGCAATACAGGCCAACACTTCAGACAGCCGCTGTGTTTTCCTCTTCTCATACGAAGAGAGAAGGGAAAAAGAAGGCAATACACATCCCACTACAGAGTGGTGTTTACCATAGCGGTCGCGGACTATAGCCGACTTGAGCATGGAGATATTCTCATAATGAAACACCAAGCTCACCTCCCTCGCACCAGGTGCTGACACCAGGCCACACACCGTTAGCTACTAGTACTACAACAGCTAGTCGGCCCGTTTGGCTCCCGAGAGAGAGAGAGAGAGAGAGAGAGAGAGAGAGAGAGAGAGAGAGAGAGAGAGAGAGAGAGAGAGAGAGAGAGATATCCACGGCGGGAATAGAATAGAGTGCATTAAAAACTCACCAAACGTCCAAGAGGATGGAGACAACCGCGTGGAGTTGACGAAGTTCATCTGCCGAACGACCGTCCTCATCTTGGCATAACAATGCTGGACGCGCTGTCTCTAGGTTAGCTAACGCTAGTTAGCCTTTAGCTAAGCTAGCTACTAGCCGACATCATCATGGCTATATCCCGACTGAACCACACGTTAGCACTCAATATTATAACGTAGCTAAAGCTAACTAGTTGTCCCTGTCTTTAGCCGGGATGGCTAGCCTGAACTGTCTAACATGCAACAACTTTCATCTTCAGTCCATCTGCCGAACGATGTCCTCTTCATCTTGGCTGGCATAACCTCCAATGCTGCACGCACGAAATAGTCAGACGCTACCTTACCTGTAACCCCTCCCCTCATTGAAACCAATTCTGCTGCCTGCAGAGCCTCAGAGCTGCCTCCAATAGTGTATCTGCAGAGCCTCAGAGCAAAGAACAAGTCAGACACATTCTACAGACGTGTCAAATGTGAAATATATAAGCATATAAGCAAAACTAGATTTTAGGTCTGTGATGAAAAAGGGCCTCGCGGGAAGGGGGGCCTCGCAAAAAAAAAAAAAAAAAAAAAAAAAAAAAAATTGTGCGAGGCCCCCCTTCCTGCGAGGCCCTGTGCGACCGCACTGCTCGCACACCCCCTGAGGCGGCCCTGACTACATACAGCGCAGAGGGCCAAACAGTGCATAAAGAACACTGAGGGTGTCTGAGCATGAACAATAGACCTGTTCGCTGTTTTTTTTAATTGTATTGTTGTTCTGACCAGGATTACATTTCTTTCTGCTTCGGGTCTGCACATGCATATTTGTCATGACGTCGTCGGCAAACAGGTCATACACGCACAGGTTGCAGCAACAGCGTGGCAATGTGACGCAGGCGGCATCAGAACGGGTGGGATCTCTGATTAACTCTTATGCCCCCCTAACGATTTTGCAGAGTTGTCACGTTAGTGCATGAAAAGATTGCATCACGTTCAAGGTCATAAAAAACGTAATTCGTAATATTTCGATCCAATTCTTTTTTTATGAATACCACTATGAACCTAACTCAACATATCTATCAAAGATTCCAAATATTTCCGTTTGTAGGGTTAGGGTTAGGGTTGGGGTTAGGGTTAGGGTTAGGGTTAGGTTAGGGGACTGTTGAGCAAGTGTTGGGGTGGGCACGGGCACAGGGATGAGATTTTACCTTCTCCTAATCTTTCTGTCTGGGTAACCCTAACCCTAACCCCCTAATAGCAAGAAATAAAACACTATGGACGGTTTGAAAGCTAATATTGTTAACTTTTGTGTTAGAGGGTTTCAAAATCTAATCTTTTCAAATTCTGTGAATATATGGAAAATAAGCAAACGGACACAATTTCATGACATAATAATCAACACAGCCATCGTTTTACACAGAAACACAAAAAAATATAGGCAAAAAACACAAAATAGTCGCTAAGGGGGCAGAAGAATTAAACAATAATATCCATATCTGTTGGGACAACCCAGAGCTTTATCATGTACATTTTGGGGAGAATACTTTTAATGAAATGCACAAGGCCAAGACCTGCTATACTTTTGAAGTCTGCCACAATGGGTATTTTATTAAAAGTATTCTCCCCAAAATGCACATGATACAATGGGTATTTTGCATAAAGCCAGGGTTTGGTTGCACATTCCCAGATAACAGCAGCAGCACTAAACTTTAGGTTCCCAGTACGTGCATTGGTGTCATAATCAGCTTCTCTGGCAATATAGTGTGAGGAGAGCTTTCGCACATTGAGAATGTCATTGAGAGCTTTCAGAGAGTGTAGAAGAACACTCACTTGTGTTTGGGAGTTATGTATAGCTTTTGATGTTGCGTGGTGTGCATTTCTTGATGAAGAGTCTTGATGTGTAATTTGAGTACTTTTTAGAATGCACCAACCTGTTAAGCTTTTTTGTATCATAAATCGATCAATAGAGACCGTATTAGATCCCCAATTATCATATCATGGGGTATCATTGGAAAGCCACACTCATTGGCTACAACCCTCTGCAAAGGTTTTCGAGATCGCCAAATGATTGACGGAGCTAGAGCCCCGGGAGTCGGGGGTGGTAATGTGTACTTTTGCATACATTGTAATATGTGTACAGTTACATGCCTCACATATCGGCATGTAACTCGAGAACCGCTGAACGGATTTTGTCACCTGAAAGGGCAATCGACAGGCAACACAGGCTTTAATTCTATCTATATATTGTATTAAAAGAAAGAAATAGAATCCCAACTTCAGCAACTAAAGCTTGTTTTAAATCCGAAAAAAACAAAAATGATGATTTTTACTAAATCCAAAACAAAAATGCCTTGTCTTGCCTCTATACACACATCGCAAGGCATTCCTATTCAGATTGTGTCGACTTTTAAATACCTTGGCTTTTTACTTGATGACAGCTTGTCTTTTAAACCACACGTTGAAAGCCTGGTCAAGAGGCTAAAAGTGAGGTTGGGTTTCTTTTTCAGAAACAAATCGTGCTTTTCTTTTAATGCAAAGAAGCAACTAGTTGCTGCCACTTTTTTACCAGTATTAGATTATGGTGATGTTTTATACATGAATGCCTGTTCCACCTCACTACACATGTTGGACACTGCTTACCATGGTGTATTAAGATTTATTTCTGGATATAGATCACTTACCCATCATTGCACTCTGTATGCTAAAGTTAACTGGCCGTCCTTGACTGCCCGTAGACTGCTTCATTGGTACACCTTCATTTATAAAGCAATTATTGGTCAGCTCCCTTTTTACCTTTTTACCTCACCATCACACCAAACCCATTTTACAGCTTACGATCCCAGGACTATTTATATGCCTCAGTACCCAGAACCCGCACAGAGTTTGGGAAAAGGGCCTTCATGTTCTCTGCTCCCTCTGCCTGGAATGGACTTCAAAAAACTTTGAAACTGCAGGCCCTCACTACCATATCTGATTTTAAAGTTCAAATTAAGGGCATTTTAAAGAAAGAGATGGGAGAATGTCGCTGCTTCACTGCATAATGTGCTGTTATATTTTATGTTTTTAACCTGACCTTCTCTCCCCAGCAACCTCCTGCAGGGCCTCACCTTCCATCCTCTTTCTACCTTTTTACCCTACCCTCCAATCTCCCCCAATCCCATTCAATCTGATTTGCTGCAGCTCAAATGTATCCCCTTGCCCCACTTTGCCTTTTATGTATTTTTGTATGTTTGTTTTTTGTTTTTGCTGCCATTTTGGCCAGGTCTTGCTCGAAAAAGAGATATTTGATCTCAAGTGACTACCTGGTAAAATAAAGGTAAAATAAAAAAATTAATAAAAAATAAAAAGAGGTCGGCAAAGTGGCATCGCGAATCGTCCTCATGAGGGCCCACATGTGGGCCTGTTACGTATTACTTTCACATGGTGGAGGGATACTTACTGTCTGTGGTGCATATTCACATTGTGGTTAAGTGTGCTGTCACTAATTGGTGGTTTAATTGACACACTGTTTCTTCCTGTTTTTGTTATTAAAATGGCCGCCCTTCTAATTCATCACAGGTGTGGTGATGAGGCACCACGGCCTACAAATGCAGAGTGCAGGCAGCAGTCAAGTCTCCCCCACTTCACAGGAGATGTCGCAGCTCTCCAGCGTCTCACCTGCTCTCTTTGTTTTGTTGTACATTCGGCTTGTTCTTCCTTTTGCCTATAGTTTTGTTGTTTAACTTTGGAGTCTGGAACACCCAGCTCCCACTATTTCTGTCCATTTAGTTAGTTGTAAATAAATAGTTATTTTTGATAAACTTTTGTCCAGTGTCCTGTGTCCACCATGTCGCATTCAAGGCCTTGACGAGCCATAATTTAGGCTTGAATGTAACATGGGGGCTCTAGCCGGTCTACAAACAGGTAAGTATGCTCTTAATTTATAATTTGATTTGACTACTGGTATGCTTTAAATATTTAGTTTAGTGGACACCACAGGTAGGTACTTTCATTGTTTTCTGGCTGTTGTTAGCCTCCTGTGTACCACGTACTCCTGGGGCGGTCAAAGAAGTGATTGGTATATGATCTTTGGCTGGTAGCAGGTGTGGTTGAAGAACGCTAGGTCTACAGTGCATTCGCTTTCAGTATAGGTAGGTTAGGGGGCCGGGAAATGTAATTAGTGTGTTAGGACCTGATGTAAGTGTTTTTGTTAGATTAGACATGTGGTGGGCCTAGCAGTCCTTCTTTTGACTGCAGTTTAGGTTTTAGAAGCTATTTGTGAGTCAAATCAGATTGTATGGAGCACCTGTTTGTATTAGAATTTGTTTGTTGAATTTGTTTGAGTAACACAAGGGGTTTTGCCTCACTTGGTTTGTTACTGAAGAGCGTTTGTTCCAGTATTTTGGGATAAATGCCTACCACAGGGTTAGTCTTGTGGGTGGTTCGTCTCAGCAGAGGCCTGTAGCTAGTGTCCAGTAGCAGTGTCTGCTGTGATTCTCTAGTATAGGATCTGTGTGCATTATTGAGCTTGACCTTTTTGATCCAGTATGTGTTATGCCGTGTGTCTTAAATACAGTGTGATTTGTTTTGCGTGCTAACATAAAATGCCGTGTTTTGAACTACTGCTTGTGAGTTTAATTGCGTGCTGTGTTATGCCGTGTATCTTCATTCACTGTCATTTAATTACGTGCTACACCTTTTTGTGGATACAGGGAAATTGGAGTTTGAACCCCAGGTCGTAGGAACGGTGGGTGAGTTGCTTGTGTTTTGGATACTGAACTATGTCCCTTGTTGTGGATTAATTGTAGTATTGCCTTGTACTGGTAATTAGTTAATTGGTTGATTGATTGTTTGATTAATTAATTAGTAATTAATATTGTTTTTCATTGGTTGTCATTTACTGGTTTTACTCATAGTAAAAATGACGTTGGACATGGAGGATTTTGTTGCGAGGCCAACAGTGGCAAAGGTAAAAGAATGTTCTGACGATGAGTTGGTGCAAGTAGCTGCTCATTATTCTATGTTAACGTTTGATGCAAGCCTGGAGAAGGGAGTACTTGCAATATCAGTTGCTTGGATGTTTGCATTTTGTCATGTATCTTGACATATCCTTGTTGCCTATAGAGGAACAGAAGCAGATATTGCTGCAAGCAATGGGTGAGTGTTTTGATAGATGGCACGCTGAGAGGAAACGAGGGGGCGAGGCCCAGGTTCTCAGCGCTCGCTTTCGCTCTATTCAAGTGGCTATAGGAGCTGTTAAAGTGCTAGCTGCAAAGGCAGAGCGAGCTGAGAGACAATGGGAGCGAGCTGAGAGACAACGGGAGCGCGAGGCCCAAGAGGCTATCGAAGTGGCTCAGTATGCTACTGCCAAGAGAGAGCGTGAGGGAAGAGCAGCTGCTGCCCGGGCCCAGGAAGCTATTGAGTTGGCACAGGTGGTACGTGCCCAGGCTGCGTTTGACCGTGCACAGGAGGTACGTGCCCAGGCTGCGTTTGACCGTGTGATGGCACGGCGTAGTTTAGTTATTGCAGGTGCAGGTGTTGTTGTTGAAGATTTTGGAATGCACACTGTGAATGTACCTCTGCATAATGTTGTTCCTGTTTGTGCCCTAGTGTCAGGCCCGGTGCTGAAACCGGAGGTGTCATGCGTGCCAGATACTCCAGTGGCGGAGCAGTATCTCGTGGGCTTCCCAGCCTTTACAGTGGCTGAGGCCACAGACGAGTTGGAGGAGGAGAATGAGGAGGATGAGAGTGGGCAGGATGTTGCTGCTTCATGTGGCACCGTTTCTGACATTTCATGTGGCACCATTCTGGTTGAGGAGGCTACAAGGCCAGAATTGGGCTGCCGGCCTTCCTACAGTAGCTCTGACGTTCATGATGTCTCACTTGTCAGCGGGGATGATCCCAGTTGATGATCTGATATTGATTCATGTGACCACACTGACTCTCTGCCAGGCACTGGGTATGCTAGTCAACCTAGTTACCTGTGTCCTGTGCAGGAGCAGTCTTCGCAACCTAGTCTGATGGGTGACGACCATTTTGATGATCGTGACGAAGTTGATGTGTGTGCCACCGTTTTGTGTCATGACAATGTTACTGTTACTGTGTGTGCCACCATTTTGGCTTGTGACAGTACAGAAGTTTCTGACACCATTTTGTTTCATGACGAAGTTGATGTATGTGACACCATTGTTGCTCATGACAGTTCTGATTTGGGTGACACCATTTTGGATCCTGACCACGTTATTTTTTGTGACACCATTTTGAATGGTGATCCAAGTGCTTTTGTGACCGATGTGTTGCTATGTTCCAGGGACGGTGAGGACGTGCCTGAGGCGGTACATCCTGCTCTGGATGTTCGTGAATCACAGTCTCCTGTACAGCTGACGGGGGTGCAGCCCTTAGTACGGTCTCCTGTACTGACAGTGCCAGGTGGGGAGGAGTTGGGTGCTGTGATGGTACCGGGGAAGTATGCTGATGGTTTTCCTGTTGGTTGTCCTGAGCGCAATGAGTTTGATTTTTGTCAAGGACATAGCTTTGGTTTGTTGTCTATATTTACCAGGTCGGTATCGGTGGAGCGGCCTGTTGAAGTAGAATTTATGGCCTATGTCCGTGCAGACTTTTGTGCCTCCGTTTTGAGTCATGACGTTGATTTTTGTGCCACCATTTTCTGTGGTGGGGATGTCGTGTCGGTTTCTGTGAATAATGGTTTACTGTGTTCCAGCGGTGGGCACGACATGCCTGTGGCGGTTCATCCTGCTTTGCTATCTCCTGACCTGGTGACGCCAGGAGTGGGGAAGGCGGACACGGTGGCGGTGCCACGGGGACGTGTTTCTTTTTGTTTTCCTGTTTTCTGTCCTGAGAGCGGTGAGCTTAGCTCTCATGCTGGTTCCAGTTCATTGTCTCTGTTTTGCGGGCCTTTTGTGAGGTCTCGTTTGGCCGAGAGTCGGGGAAGTGTTGTTTATGTTGAACAACATTGTCGAATGTTCCTCAATGGGGAGCATTTGGCGCAGTTAAAGGTTGTGTACGACAGGGGCCGACCCATGGTCACTTTGTGGTAGTGGCTCGCTTTGTGGGTCGCAATGAATTTTTTATGTACAGTTGAGTGTGACTCTTGACCGGGGCTCACACTCAACACAGTACAGGCGCTGCACATGTTGGAGTGTGGTTGCATTTTTTTTGGTAAGGTTGGTAAGTATCCCCTTATTTATTTATGTTCATTCTCTTGGTGATGGTTTCTTTGGGCTATAGTTGGGAGAAGAACATAAATCTTCGGTGTGGGGGTGTTACGTATTACTTTCACATGGTGGAGGGATACTTACTGTCTGTGGTGCATATTCACATTGTGGTTAAGTGTGCTGTCACTAATTGGTGGTTTAATTGACACACTGTTTCTTCCTGTTTTTGTTATTAAAATGGCCGCCCTTCTAATTCATCACAGGTGTGGTGATGAGGAACCACGGCCTACAAATGCAGAGTGCAGGCAGCAGTCAAGTCTCCCCCACTTCACAGGAGATGTCGCAGCTCTCCAGCGTCTCACCTGCTCTCTTTGTTTTGTTGTACATTCGGCTTGTTCTTCCTTTTGCCTATAGTTTTGTTGTTTAACTTTAGAGTCTGGAACACCCAGCTCCCACTATTTCTGTCCATTTAGTTAGTTGTAAATAAATAGTTATTTTTGATAAACTTTTGTCCAGTGTCCTGTGTCCACCACGTCGCATTCAAGGCCTTGACGAGCCATATTTTAGGCTTGAATGTAACAGGGCCCTTGGATGTTAAGAGGTTAATGTTCTTTTTATTTAATTTTTTGTAGTCAAGAGTAAAGACCATAACCCTATCAAACAGTAGTCAAAGTGTATATTTCAATTTTTACCGATGTTTTATACGATTTATCGGAAATACGAATTTATCGTAAAACCGCAAGGAAATGACATAATCCAGATTCAACAATGCCATTGGAAAGAGGAGCCTTTTCACTATACATAGATGTATGATTTGGCCATAATAAGGCCAAGGTCAAGGTCAAATATGAATTCATAATTAAAATCGATTATCATTTATTACTGTATCTACATATCCTTCTGTTTAATCATCTTCCATTTATTCATTTGCTTAGATTTCTTTTACACTTGATCTCAATAAGGTGGTGAATGAGCTAAGTGAGCGAAATCTCTTACCCCGCAGATTTAACATGGTGTTATTCACCGTCAAATATGCAAAAATAAATCATAATTTATATTCTCCTTTTCTTCATTACAATTTACTCAAGCCTAGTAACAGACACAATATACAGACACTGAAAAATACATACCCCCAGGTCCCTAGATGTTCCTAGATACCAAGAACATGCAAATTGACCTTGCAGAAGTGGAGCAATCTTCCATTTACTTAGGCATGTATCTTTAGGCGAAATTTCTGAAAATAGGGCTACCACTTAACAGGTTAAAAGAGCATGGCAGCAGCAATAACAATGCACAGCAATATACCCGATGCATTTAGCTTATAGTCGGTCAAAACAGTTACCATTTGTAATAATTACATTACCTCCACTCTCTGGGACAGGTCTCTCAACTCATGGAAACCCAGATCTCTTTGTTTTGGTACAGGATGTGATCTCTTTGGCTCGCAGAATTAGCAGGGTTTGGGTCCATGTACTGTAGCACAACTAATGTTAACAGTTAGCTAGGCACAACTTCAGCATATAAATAGTGTATGAACGCTACACAAAGTGGGCGACAACGCTAAGTTATATTCCATCGCAACAAACTTTTCACGGTAACATTACTCCTCTCCATCTCTCCATCGCTCTCTCACTGTTCTCTTACTGTAACAACTCATGTCTTGTGGGATTCCAGAGTGAGAGACTTTGTCGATACTTACAGACACTTCAATGCATACATTTTTTATAATATAATAATAATAAATATGAATAACTATCTATATAGTACTTTTCATACATGGACCGCAGTCCAGAGTAATATAATTCAGAGTGCACATGCAGGCACACGCCCACACAAAATACTGGACTGGTAGCCATATATGATTGTAGAGAACTGCGAGAGAGAAAAAAGAGAGGGAGTGAGAGAGACACAGAACAGAATCAAGAGAGAGAGAGAGAGAGAGAGAGAGGGAGAGGGAGAGGGGGGGGAGAGGAGAGAGGGAGTGGGAGAGAGAGGGGAGAAAAGGAGGGAGAGAGAGAGGGGGGAGAGGGAGTGGGAGAAAAGGAACGAGAGAATAAGGGCGCTTTCACGTATAGTTTTGGTGGACTCTGTGCGGTTCGGGGGGTGAAGTTGCAACATTGTTGCATTCTTCATTTGGTTCGTCTGCATTCACACAGAAATGTGTCAAGCGCACCAAACTTTCGGAACAATGTCACGCGGTCGAAAAGGGCGCTCGTCTATTGGACACAATAGAGATTGGAAATGTGTGTGTGGCTGCGAGCCTGTGTGTGCGCGCGCGCGTGTGTGTGTGTGTGTGTGTGTGTGTGTGTGTGTGTGTGTGTGTGTGTGTGTGTGTGTGTGTGTGTGTGTGTGTGTGTGTGTGTGTGTGTGTGTGTGTGTGTGTGTGTGTGTGTGTGTGTGTGTGTGTGTGTGTGTGGACTGCGAGCCCTGTCTGACTCCAGATCAGCGGAGGCAGAGTTTAAGATTTTGACGTGGCATTGATCCATTGTTCTATTGAAGCCCATTACCACCATCCTCTCGCTAAACAACTTGTACACTGTGTTGTTTTTATGAGTGCCCACAAGTAGCTGTTTAATTTGGTCTTCTGCCCATATGTCTATCAGGTGCGCCGCGGTGAATGCGCGCCGTTTTTTTTTTTTTTCTACCCAAGATGCACAGTTTATTAGGTCACTTCCTATATTTGGTCCGCGTTTGGTCCGATGAAGCGAACCGAGACCTACGTTTTCAGGCGGACCAGAGTTCGCGTGTTTGGTCCGCACCAGAGTTCGACTGAGCATTCACACCACCCCAAAAAAAGCGGACTATCCGAAAAAACGAACTCTGGTCCGATAGTCCGGACCAAACAGCTCTGGTGTGAAAGCACCCTAAGAGGGTCAAAACAACACGCTCTAGTGATAAAATGTCAGACAGACAATTCAGGAAGATAGCGGCAGTATAAGACTACATATTCTTTCCAGCTGAAACTTGTTATGGTGAGACCCTTGGCCCCTTTGTCCCAGAGGTACCAGAGGGCCTGCAGGAACAGAGATTAAATATAGCTCTAGACATTGTTGGGGTCTGATTCCTAGCTGCATGGGATTTCCTAGAAAGACACTTTCAACATTTAATTTGATGGAAAACTCATTCCAGAGGGACCCTTGTGCTCATAGGGACCAGGCCCTGGTGTCCAGAGCAAAGACAATAGCTGCCCTCCCCCCTCATAGGCTGAAACCCGATGCAGTATGGAACTCCCCTCTCCCATAGGCTGAAACTCTATGTAGTATGGAACTCCCCTCTCCCATAGGCTGAAACTCTATGTAGTATGGAACTACCCTCTCCCATAGGCTGAACCTCTATGTAGTATTGAACTCCACCCTCCCATAGGCTGTAGCCCTATGTAGTATGGAACTCCCCTCTCCCATAGGCTGAAACTCTATATAGTATGGAACTACCCTCTCCCATAGGCTGAAACTTTATGTAGTATGGAACTCTGCTCGCCGATAGGCTGAAACTATATATAGTATGGAACTCCACCCTCCCATAGGCTGTACCCCTATGTAGTATGGAACTCCCCTCTCCCATAGGTCCCTATGTAGTATGGAACTCACATCTCCCATAGGCTGAACTCCTATGGAACTCCTTTCTTCCACAGGCTGTACTCCAGAGGAGGCTTCTATAAGACAACAGGTGAAGCAGTGCTTCACCAAAAAACACACAGACAAAAAACATTACACACATATTACATAAAACATCTTTTTTAGATGCCAACAATTCATTAGAATGACTATTTCCTCTGTGAATTATACCAAAAAAGTGGCATGGGTATCATACAAAACAGCGCCCCTTTCAGGTGACACAGGGGAATATTCTGTTTCACTAAGCCAATGTAATGAATGCCAGTCGAAATAGTACCTTATACGTCGTTGATTGGACAGTTATGGTTTATGACGCGTTTTAATGCACGCCTAGTGAAACACTGTTTCACCCATCGTTTGAATGAGGCGCGTGCTTTCGAATGATGCGCGTTCTCGACTGAACTTGATTGACAACCCTTCCAGCCATTCTGAGAACACCAGTTCCTATCCAATGCTTCCTAGCCGACAGCCCTGTGTACACTAGTCAGTGTAACGTTACTGTAGGCTAACGCTAGTTGTTTAGGGTGACCATATTTTGATTTCCAAAAAAGAGGACATGCTGGCCCCAGCCTCGAGATACTTAATGATACTGGCATGGCCACCTTCATTTCACTATATGTCTTGTGTATGTATGTGAATAAACCTCTTGAATCTTGAATCTCTACTCAAAGTTTACTCAAGGATGCCTTATTGTTTTAACCACTTAATTAACATGCACCCAGAAAAGCGGCAATTTCTTTACTTGAACTTGAGGACTGCATACTTTTTTGCAAAGCAAAAAATATGTTATGCCTTATGCGTATAGCACATGCATAAGCCTGGGCCCTCATTTATCAACGTTGCATACGCACAGATATGTGCGTAACCCCTGCGTACGATCATTTCTAAGCAAAGTGTGGGACTTATCAAATTGAACTTGTGCTTGACTTTGTGTGTATATCTAAGCACAGCTCGGAGCATGCATAGCTGACGCCCGGTGGTAGAATATGAAGCCTGCATGTCTGCAACGCGGAAATAAGCTTCCATGCATTACTTCCAACACTGGTGTGTTCAACTTCTGTATGACCCGTAATTCATTATAGTTCATTGTAAAATAGCGACAGTAGTGTAATTATAACGGGCTCACGCGCGAACAAGAGCCTAGAGGTTGGCCTGCCTGCTTGTTTGGCACAGGGGGGCAGACGCAGAACACCCACCTCCAAACGCAATTAAATATTGTTTCAAATAAAAAGCGACATACTATTATTTTGTGTCATGTTTCCAAATAAGATTGGCCACAATGAAATGCTTTCTACTTCAATTTGTTGGTTAGAATAGATACCTCCGTTGAAACTTCACTGAGACTAAAAGTAAAAGACAGTATTTATTTTTTTCTGTGAGCTCCGCGCACAGACGTGATAATAATAATAATAATAACAACAATAATAATAATAATAGCTTCATTTTATATATCGCTTTTCAAGAGACCCAATGTCGCTTTACATAGATAGGGGGGGAAATAACAAAGTAATAAACATAGTGGACAGACACAACATATAAATATGATGATGGGATTCAAGTTCACGTTTTTATTGATCACATAGGCAGGCTATACATGGCACGGTCCATCGTGATATTGTAGATGGATCGAGCAATAGACTGTTACTGTACCACCCATGTAGATGTCTAAGCTCCATCACAAATGCAGTTATGTGAATAGAAAGGGATTCCACTCAGTGATGGGCATTTGCCTGATAAAATGTATTCATTTAATGTCGTCGCTGCCGGGAGGAAAGGCATGCTGCATGTTTTCAATTAATTAAATAAAACGGATACTTTTTGCAAGGGTTTACTGACTGTCATACAAATAATCAACCAACTACATACTGTAACTTTTCAGTGCACGTTCTTATTTACATTGTGACAACAGCCTTGTGAGCTCCCGCACACAGACATGATGGAATTCAAGTGCAAGTTTGTATTGATCACATATAGGCACGCTACACATTGCGTATAGGCTAGATCATACATGACAGTGAGATTCATTGTTCTTGTATATGCTCTCGTATTATTGTTTATATAGGCTACCCAATACCGACATCAAAATAGATTGTATGCATCTACAAATCATATGCAGCAGGTAGAAAATTGACGGAAAATCCGTCGCGATTTGGAATAAAATTGAGGAGAACTTTAATCCCTGGGTATTAATCGAACAAAACGGAAAAAGGCAGTCATATTCCAGCACGGTCTTTATTAGTTAATATAATCTTTAAGTTAATAGATATCATATCCGACATCACCGTACGTGTACATGTCTGTCACCCTGCGTATTTCTCCATAACACGCTTCCCTCGGCTTAGTCCAATTTTCCACATTTCATGGGGGTGTTCCATTACCGTATATGGTTAAATACGGGCGGTGCTATATGCAAATACGTAAAACCGTGCATGAGCTGCAGCGTAGGATCAAAGTGATATTTATCAAGACAGGTGTGCGTATGACCTGTGTACGCACGTGTGATAAATCCTGTTTCTTTTGTGCGTACACACATTCTAAATTATGTGCTTAAGAACAAAGATAGAACACTTTAAGAATTGTTGATAAATGAGGGCCCAGGTCTCTTTTGAAAGATAACCTTCTGAAGTTACTAATGCAAAAAAGGAAAATCACGTTTAGTGCTCATGAAATAGAGTAGCATAGGTCTGAACTTGAGTTGAACTTGAAGTTGTGTACTAAAATGTTTCTGTAGTGGTTGCAATATCCCAAATTTAACCACATAACATGCAACCAGAAAAGCGGCCATTCTTTTACTTGAACTTGAGGACTGCATACTTTTTTTGCAAAGCTTATCTTTATACTTTATGCTTATAGCACATGCATAAGCCTGGTCTCTTTCAAAAGATAACATTCTTAAGTTTCTTACACAATAAAGACAAATCAGTTTTAGTGCTAATGAGTAACATAGGGCTGAACTTGAGTTGAACTTGAACTTGTGTACTCACGTTTTTGTGTAGTAGTTGCAATATTCCAAAATAATATATATATTTTTGTATAAGTTGGAAAACACCGCAAATCCATAGCCTGAAGTCTTATGTAGTAGGCTACATGTGCACATTTTATAAAAATCTGTTCAGAAATGAGTCTTCTAGAGGCATCCGGGTAAACCGTGTGCCAAGATAAAAGCTCTCTATCTCTCCATTTCCTCATTCATTCGGAAAGCTACACTCATTGTTTCCTACAAGTTACAACGCTGACCAATAATTTTCGCAATCGGCGGATGATTGACTTCTGGAGCCTCGGGAGTCCGGGGTGATAATCTGATGCGCCCACTTAAAAGTTGCACGCCTGACATATCGGCATGTAACTCGAGAACCAAGGGACGGATTGATGTGGCATTCGAACGGCAACAAATAGCGCTTTAATTCGGTCATTTATGAATGACGAAAAATGCAGCCCGAGCCTTCAGACGCTCGCAAAATGCTGTGAAACCGAAACTGAATTTTTTTTGATCCACTTTTTATCCCATTTTCTATTTTTCTCCCATCCCAATTTTCATATCGTCCAATTCAACCCTCCCCTGTCTTTTGAACGTTGTTTCTTGCCTCCCACAAGCCAGCTGCAATGTGGACTAAGTCATACATAGCACAAGTCCCCTCTGATACTCGAGGTAACAGCCGTCGCATCTTTTCACCTGCGCGGCTCGATCTTTCAGTGTCGGGGGTCTGGGCTTTGGAGGGGCCCCGCCCCCGTCCCTTCTTGATTCTACTGCGCAGGCGCACCAACCAACCTGTAGGAGTCGCTGTCCACAACGCCCGATCCCCACCCTTCAGTTTCCCTCCACGTAATACGGCCAATGTGTATTACTGTGGACGACCAGCTAAACTGAAAGCAATGTGGAGAGCGGGGCTCGAACAGCACCTTGCCCACTGCGCCACGTAGCCGCCACCCGAAACTGAAACTTAAAAACAATGAACCCAGACATTTTCTGAATTTATAAAACCCCCCCGGACACCCCGGACAGGGCGTGAAAAGAGGACATGTCTGGGCAATAGAGGACGTTTGGTCACCCTATAGTTGTTGTAGTGCTTCACCTTTACGTGAAAATGAAACTTTGAGCCAATATTAGGACCGAAGTTGTTATACTAGTAACTGTCTAACTGCATATATAACTGTTTCCACTAGAGGGCGCTCTAGGAGGAGACACTCAGGAACACCACCAGGTGGCAAGTATAAATAGAGGTGTCTCCTCCCACTTCTTTCTCTTTCCCCCAGTCTCTCAGTGAGAGAAGACCTGTAGTGTTACTGCCATGTGAATATAAACCACGCCAGTTAAGGCTCAAGATAGAAACCATGCCTCTTGACCACATTATTGTTGCCCTATAGCCGAATTCTGTTAACAGGTTATGGGCCCAGATAACGCCGGGGCAAAATAATAAGGGTACTGTAGCAAGCTTAGCTAAAGTATAGGCTAGGTTAGCGCCGGGAGCACCGCGTGGCTGGACACTAGGCCAACAAGAGCTAAAGCTAAGCCTACCACCAACGAAGAGGATGGAAAACAAGGGAAGGGGCATATGGCCCTCATTCAATGGAAAAGCAGAGGACAACAAGCTCTGGGAAGAGCGCATGCTATGCTGCATGCACGGTGCGGGACTGAAGGAGACGATCCTGGCAGCCCCACAGCCAGCCTAACGCAGATGCGTACTGTGAGTTAGCGCCGCTGCTCGACGACACCAGCCTGGGGCTGATATTCCGCGGCACTAAAGACCGAGGCCGGAAAAGCCTGGAGGTGTTGAGAGAGCATTACATCGGGCGAGGAAGACCCAGAGTCGTGGCCCTCTACATAGCACTAACGGCCCTGAGGAAGGGGCCCACCGAGACTGTGACCGAATACGTCAACAGAGCGGAGCAGATCACGACGCCATTGAGGAGTGCCGGAGAAGCACCAAGCGATGGGCTAATGATGGCGATGATGATGAGAGGACTACCGGAGCTGTACAAACCGTTCACACTCCTGGTAACACACGGTTCAACGGACATGACGTTGGGACAGTTCAAGGCTAAGTTAAGGATTTCGAGGCCTCAGAAGATACCCACCCATCCGCCGCAGAGGCGGGAGAGAGGGTGCTAAAGCGACGCCAAGGGAGAGGACCAGGACCACGACGGAACTGGTGTGTTGGCGATGCGGAGAGAAAGGCCATCGGAGAAGCGACTGCACAAAGACTGTCTGGTGTAGCTTCTGCAAATCCACGGGGCACACAGACAGAGCGCGCATGAAGAAACACGACCAGAGCGCGCGATACGCGCATGGGCAAGATGACGGCCATGGACAAGATGGTGGCCAAGGACGAGACAGGCCACGGACAAAATAGCTGCTACCGACAAAATGCCGGCTACGGACAAGATGGCGGCTACGGACAAGAAGACGGCTGTGGACAGGATGACGACAGCGGACACGATGGCGGCGACGGTCGACGTGAGACGGATCGAGACGACGCCCGGAGAATAACGGGACAAGAAGACTGCGATTTCGGGGCGCGGACGGCATGCACCGCCGGACTGGCCCAGCTGCAGCGAGCCCAGAGAAGGGGAATGATCGTGGACACAGGTGCATCGTCCCATGACATCAACGACAGGAGTCGGTTCAAGAACTTTGACAACACTTTCCACCCGGAGAGGCACAGCATGGAGCTGGCACAGGCCAGCTCCGCTGGTCATCGACGATCACTCGGCCTACATCGTCCGGCGGCTGCTGGACGTGTGTCCTTGCGGCCGTGGATTTCAGTACCTCGTGGACTGGGAGGGCTACGGCCCGGAGGAGCGCAGCTGGGTCTCCTGCGGGATGATCCTGGATCCTGACCTCATCCGTGACTTCTATCGGGATAACCCGGACAAGCCTGGAGGGCCGCCAGGAGGCGCCCGTAGAGGGGGGGGTCCTGTTACGATCAGGGCTCGTGCCTTCTTCTGCCCTCTCTAACCCATGTCTGTTGCACATTCCTGATGTTACTCTGTCTGTTTGGTGAAGATACAATTAAAGAAACCTAAACCGATCCATTCTCTCTCCTCCTGTTGTTTGCGATTGGGCTCCGCTACCCCCCTACCCTCACAATCACCATGGAGGTCTAAGGTAAATGTGTATCTCATGAATGTACTTTTGCACTGCATATTGTAACCCTCTCTGTCTGCTTCTAGATGAAATATTTGTGTTATCTTTAAAAAACAGGTCTATTACCTGCTGTGGTAAATCTCCCGCGTCCTAGCCCCTTTCGTGACTGTGAAGCATGGCTTGCATCACAGTCAGGAAAGGGGCTGCCTGCGGCCATCGTCAACAGTTATTCACGTCGACTTTGTTTGTCCGACTTTTCAAAGGGGGCGTGGCTGAGCGATAGGTCTATTGGCAGTATTTAGGGGGTGGGAAAGCTGGTGGGTGGGGATCGGACGTTGTGGACAGCGACTCCTACAGGTTGGTTGGTGCGCCTGTACAACAGAATCAGGAAGCAATGGGGGCGGCCAGCCTCCCACGCGTTACTCCTCGCCGCTGAGAGATCGCGCTGTACAGGTGAAAAGATGCGACAGCTGCCTCCTCGTGTACTGGAGGGGACACGTGATGCAAGGCTTGGTCCACATTGCAGCCGACCAGTGGGAGGCATGGTCTAGCAAAGTTCGAGACAGGGGAGGGTAGAATTGGATAAAACGAAATTGGGATGCGAGAAAAATGTAAAAATGGGGAGAAAAAGTAGACAAAAAAAATGTAAAAGTATTAAATGTAACCTGTTGAAACTTGCAGGAACCCTGTCCGTCAACATCCACCTTCAGTGAGACCATAACACCTGCCCATCATGAAGATGACATGTCACCCACCTCTACAATCAGCAGTATCACCACTAACACTAAATTTTTGACCTCACAAGACCCTGCACTATGGCCAAGTGGCATAGGCCATACCCAACAATGTGGTATCAAGCTCCAATACAGGTCAAAGATATTGTTTTCCCCCAAAATACTGTGGTAACCATAATTCAGCTTGTCCCATGAAGTATAGTATTATCTTAACAGTACAGTACTCTGCTGTTGTTCTGTATCTAAGTTGCTTGCTGCGTTACCCATAGGAGAATAGTACGGTGATGGAAGAATCATCAGGCAGGATGCGGCGCTCTCGTCAGAAGGGTTGCATTTATTGCATATAATCACAACTTATTTCTATACTAAAAGGGTTGAAATCCAACAAAGCTCAAGCATGAGTCTTTGTTGAAAAGAGTCTATATCCAAATCAATGATGTTCAGAACAGCGTTGAATATATCTAGCTGACTCAAGTTCTTTGTCTGCTGAAAACCAGGAAGTTCCTTCTTCAATGTCTTTTGTTGTTGTTTAATTCATTGCTATGGTGATGAGTTCCTCCGTCTGTTCTCGTTTGCCGTCGTCTACCGCTGGGGTGGTGTGTTCTGTTTTTCTCTGTTCCCAGCGCTCCCTTTTATCAATGGGGGAGAAATCTCGGCGTGACATCACCAAGTGACGTCAAGCAGACACTCTCTTCCAATCCCGAGGGTTCTAAGTTTTGTATTTGAATTTGAGGGTTGTCTTGTGACCAACCGCTCGTTGGCATTGTTTCCAAATCAGAGAATAGAATTAATCTAATTTAGGCTTATTACTTTTTAGTAATAAGCCCCAAAATATATATATTTAAATTGGGAGGATTCTTCTAAACACAGACATATTTTTCCTGACTTAAAAACGTTTGGTTTCAGATGAGAATCACTGTTTGTATCATCAAGCCCAGTTTTATAGCATTTTAATCATTCCTTTTAGCTTAAATTAATATCTATGTTAACAGTTATACTTAGTATCCTCTTAATTATTACAGATTCGATTCCGAAATGGCTTGATTTGTACAACTCAATGAACCTCTTCATAAATACAACATGTTTCATATCCTCACGTTCAAGATTACAAGTACAATATACCAGAAAATATCTACAGCTTGTTTGGAGCTTAAATTAAGGATCTAAACATACATTTAGTTACAGCAATAGTGAAACTTAAACTCCTCCTCACAGAGAGACTCCACAGCATTCTAACAGCGGTATGTGATGTGCCCAGCTCATTGTTTTAGCTGTTGGCCAACACCCCTGTATGTAAATCAACCTCTGTGTCATCACAATGTCAATCAGTCTCTGTAGACACAGACACAATCTATGAACTAAAGGTGCTCCCATAGTCGAGCGGACTGTACACGGACTGGACTCTGCGTAGGTCCACTGGACTCATTGAGCTTTCATAGTCGAGCGGATCTCCGTGGACCAATTTCCTACATGTCTCGCGCCAGTTTACACCAGTCTACACCTCGCGCCAGTTTGTGTGACACCAAGTGGGCGCCGCGGACGTCCGCGCGTCAGAAAATAGGAGCTTTGCACTTGGACTCTGCGTTGGGTCTGCTTTGAGTACCCTTTGGGTCAGCTTTGAGCCTGCGGGAGTCTGCTCCGTGTACGGTCCGCTCGACTATGGGAGCACCTTAAGTTACCTTAGTGAAATCCAGGTCATCAATATTTTTGATTGCCAACCTACTAATCACTTCTTGTTACAGTCTAAAAGTGTAAAGCATTCCTTTTGTACATAGTAATCTTTAGGGAGATTTCTCAACACATTTTATGAGCTATAATTGGCATAATTTACGACAATACAGCGAACATGGCTTCTGTATTCGGTTAGCACAGACTCAGTCTTCTGTTTGATATTATTAAAAAAAGATTATATGATGAATAAATGCTTGAATTTTGGACTTCTTTACAACATAATTTGTTTTATCTCTCCCGTCCTCCCCAATTTTTTAACTCACCAGCCACCACTGACACACAGTGGGGCATGTTTTAAAAATATAATTTTTGCTTCACCAACAAATTTGGTCCGCAGTCGCCACTGTTGTCCTCCTATTTAGTATGGAAGTAGGCTACACAACCTTTCTAGTAATTTGCCTGTACCTGTAAAAGGCAGTGCTGCACTCAGTCACTCAATACAATAAATGAAAAACACATTTTCTTTCATTACAAACTTCAAGACTACAATGTACGTAAACAAACTGCAACCAAACTGACCTGTAAATGTTCTGAAAAAACATTGGCGATGAGGAAAAAGTTTCTTTTAGTTTGCGGCTCCATTTTGTCCTTGTTAAAAGTACAAGACAAAGCCAGGAACATCCAGGGTTGTTATTTTTCTTTTTTCAGGTTGGGGGGCGGGGGGGGGGGATCATAGAATGAAAGAGAATAATGCCTGGGTGACTGAAGGAAAGGACATATTCTGGCGTATTCGTCAAATACGCGCGGGCAGAGGAACGTCAAGATGGGACATTGTTAAGAGCATTTCATCTCTAAATGTTCTCTCTCTCAACGGAAGGTTAGTGTGTTGTAGTGTTAATGTTACAGTATTTCTCTCTCTCTCTTTAAATGAAAGGACCTTGTGTACAGTCTCTCTCTCTCTCTCTCTCTCTCTCTCTTTCTCTAAATGGAAAGATAGTTTGTACAGTCTCTCCCTCTCTCTCTAAATGAATGGACCTTGTGTACAGTGTGTGTTTCTTTCGTTGGACTTTGTTGGACTTCAGCGAGCAGCAGGTTTGAAAATGAAGCTGCTCTTATTAAACATCAAGACAACAGACTGTGGAGCAGAAGCTAGCGGCACGTGAGCGAACAACAGGAAGGAGCCAGTCAAAGAAAAAAGGAAAAGAAAGGAAAGAAAAAAACACTCTTCCTTTCATCACTTGATGACCTCATGTCAGTATTGGGAAAACGAGTTTGAAGGAGACTGAACTAATTTATTCTTCTTTCAATACCAATGTCTCTGCTGTCAGCTTAATGAATAGACACAGCACCAATGTGACACTGAATAACCTGAATGGCTGACTCTGTGCGTGTGCGTGTGCGTGTGCGTGTGCGTGTGCGTGTGTGTGTGTGTGTGTGTGTGTGCGTGCGTGCGTGCGTGCGTGCGTGCGTGCGTGCGTGCGTGCGTGCGTGCGTGCGTGCGTGTGTGTGTGTGTGCGCGTGTGTGTTATTCAAGTGTCTTTGCACAGGCATCAAGGAATCAAAGGCTTACAGAGTGAGGACTCAACGACCTTGGGAAGTACACTGTAAACCCGCATGTTCAAAATAATTAATTCGTTTGAGTAGGATATACTCAATATTCTATGAAAGTTCTACTAACTTACATATGTTGAGTTTGTGTGACTTATTCTTATGTTTTGATTAAATTAAACTCATAGTTTTTGATTGCCTTGGAACTATTCACGTATTAAGTAAGTATAATGTAAAAGCATACCTTAAGTACATCTTAAAATAATTAAGTAAATACAGAGTATTGGTGGTTCAGTGGTAGAATTCAATAAAGTAATATCTTATCTTATCTTATAAAAAATATATTTTCCACTAATTTCTTTGTTTCAACATTACTGTCTGATGCAGTAACATTAGTGTGATGATGTGTGCATGAGAACATGCAACCTGCATGTTTATGTGAGCACTGGATGAGGCAATTATATTAAAGCATGTATTCGTTTAGAAAAGCTCAGCTCTGCTGAGAAGTGAGAAATAACGGCATAGAGACGCAGGTTTCTGAAAATAATATTTCTGCAGCAACAGGAAACGACTCTTTTCAGCTGTTGTGTCGTGCGCAACTGCAGAGGAATTGTGGGATATAACTTTTACCTGACCACTCGTGCGCACTTCATGGCAGATGCAGCAGCGGTGGACGTGGTACCGTCAACTTTCTTTCCCCAGTGAGTAAATTGCATGACGATATTTGCCAATTTGCGGTTATCTGTGGTCATTTAATCTGTTCGGCTATGTAATTTGTAGATATAGTGCAAATTGCGTGAACATGCTAAGCGCATCTTTTGTTCAAGTTAATTGCATGATGTTCAGTATGTATATAATTAGTGTGGGTGACCTGGCGAAGCCAGGTTGCCACCCACACTATACATATCCATACTCTTTTTATTATTTATTTATTTATTCCACCGATTTTGCAAACACTTTGCAACACGTAAGCGTTCGCGCCCCATACACGTGAAAGGTATCAAAACGAGCGGCTTGCCTATGGCAACACCGGTCTCCGAACTCGTAAAGTTTCACCGCACCGTCTGGCTACGAATCGACTTTAAACGGTAAAATATCGGTCCCATTGGGAATGCATTGCATTTTAGAGTGTAGCAGCTGAAATAATCTTTTTCCCCCTACCTTGGGTGAATTGCGAGTGTGATCTCAATTTTGGACGTAGAAATAAAACAAACACATCAAAACGATGACACGGCTGTCAACCCGCTCACAAAAGAAAAATAAATGGAATTGGACATTTCTATCTCAACTGACGACCATTTGTTTGAAGGTTCTCCTCCCCATTGACCGCCATGCAATCGCACTCTAGAAATCACATTTTTCACACTATTTTTTAGCCTTCTGTTCCGATCGCCGAAGGAGTGCCACAATATCGCACGAATGTCACAATATCGCGCACAACCCTTCGCCTACTCGTTGTAGTGCTCATGTGCGCGTCACAACGCTTCATCTCTTATAGTTTTCTTTTAATCAATGTGACAATGCAGTCATGCATCTGCCTCCATAGAAATATGCAAGTCATAGTGATTGCTTCACCTGTGTGGCTCATGGCTCACTCATGATTGGTTCAGCTGTGTGGCTCGTGGCTGAGCTGCCAATGACATCATCCACTTAACCCATCATTGGCCATCACTGTGTTGCAGTACTGAATTGCTGACAGCGCCCTCTGTCTTGTGGGTTGTGTCATTGTACTCAGTAGGGATATCCTCTTTCATTTTTCATTGGTCCATGTTGACCCCCTTTCATTGGTCGATGTTGACCACTCCCCCGATCCTTAGACCACGCCCCCTTAGGCCACACCCCCTCAGTGTATCTCTTGAACCGTTTGTCGTAGAGACTTGCGGATTGTGCCATTAGTCGATGTTGACCACCTTTCATTGGTCGATGTTGACCACTCCCCCTGTTGACCACCTTTCATTGGTCGATGTTGACCACTCCCCCGATCCTTAGGCCGCGCCCCCTTAGGCCACACCCCCTCAGTGTATCTCTTGAACCGTTTGTCGTAGAGACTTGGGGATTGTGCCATTGGTCGATGTTGACCACCTTTCATTGGTCGATGTTGACCACTCCCCCGATCCTTAGACCACGCCCCCTTAGGCCACACCCCCTCAGTGTATCTCTTGAACTGTTTGTCGTAGAGACTTGCGGATTGTGCCATTGGTCGATGTTGATCGGAAAAATCCGAAAACTCGAAAAAATCCCAAAACTCGGAAAAATCTAAAATCCGAAAAAGTTCAAAAACTCGGAAAAATCCCAAAACCCGAAAACTCGGAAAAATCCGAAAACTCGGAAAAATCTAAAAAGTTCCAAAACTCCGAAAAATCCCAAAACTCGGAAAAATCCGAAAACTCGGAAACATCAAAAATCCGAAAAAGTTCAAAAACTCGGAAAAGTCCGAAAACTCGGAAAAATCCAAAAACTCGGAAAATTTCTAAAACTCGGAAACATCAAAAATCCGAAAAAGTTCAAAAACTCGGAAAAATCCGAAAACTCGGAAACATCAAAAATCCGAAAAAGTTCAAAAACTCGGAAAAGTCCGAAAACCCGGAAAAATCCGAAAACTCGGAAACATCAAAAATCCGAAAAAGTTCAAAAATTCGGAAAAGTCCGAAAACCCGAAAACCCGGAAAAATGCAAAAACTCGGAAAATTCCGAAAACTCGGAAACATCAAAAATCCGAAAAAGTTCAAAAACTCGGAAAAGTCCGAAAACCCAAAAACTCTGAAAAATCCGAATACTCGGAAACATCAAAAATCCGAAAAAGTTCAAAAACTCGGAAAAGTCCGAAAACCGGAAAAATAGTGTGTAATAGTGTAATAGTGTGTAATAGTGTAATAGTGTAATAGTGTGTAATAGTGTGTAATAGTGTGTAATAGTGTAATAGTGTGTAATAGTGTAATAGTGTGTAATAGTGTAATAGTGTGGCCAATCAGGCCTACCCCGGAAATAGCAATGGTTGCGGAACAGCTACAGGCGCCCTGGACCACATCCTAATGACTAATGACGGGTTTCTGCCTTTTTTCCCTGTGACCTCCAGGCCCAGTGCTGATGTCCCCGAAGCCTGGGAGTCTGGTGGAGTCCTACCCAGAGCTGGGCATGGGCAAGGGGCTGAGCAGCTCCCTGGACACCCGCCGGTCCCAGAGCAGCTGACTTACATCCAGGACCAGCTGAGCTCCAAAGAGGACCAGAGTCATGTTTGCATGTATTAGCTCTAGAATTGCCACAGTTATCCAAGTAACAGGTGAACGTCCAAAGGAACCATAACTGATTTAATGAGCCATTCGCAGTTTCACTGTATCGGCCATGTGTACTTAGACTTGCATGGCTTAATCTTTGAGACAAGCATATGCTACTGGCAGGATCAACCAGGTAGCCTCCGATCCGAGGTGGGCTCACGCGGACGCCTCAGCGAGATGTGACCCGAGAAGCGACATTTTGTTTTTGCTACATTTAATTTGAGTCTGTTTTCAGTTATCCAATTCGAAATCATAAATAATTCACTCTGAAGTATCTTATTCACTTGTTCTGTGCTCTCAGCGGATGCATATATAGTTGTATCATCAGCATAAATCGCTGTACCTGCACTTTCCAATACATAAGGCATATCATTTACAAATATAGAGTAAAGGAGGGGTCCAAGACAACTTCCTTGGGGAATACCACACTGGAGTGTTACCATATTTGACATGGAACCATTAAATATAACACATTGTTGTCTATTAGACAAGTAGCTTCTCATCCATTCCATGGCAGTGTCTTCAATACAATACAGTACAGTGTAATTTCAATAATAATAGGTCATGATCTATGATGTCGAAATCCAAGAGCACTGTACCCACAACTAACTTCCTATCGATCAGCTGTAGCCAGCTATCTGTAAGAGATGTTAAAGCAGTTCCTGTAGAGTATCCTACTTTGTATGCATGCTGGAAATCAGAATTAATGTTGTTTTCGTTTAAATACTTTTGAATCTGCTTGAACACAATTCCTTCCAATTACTTCCAATTCTACCTATTACTGGTAAAATACTAATGGGCCTACTGTTTGAACCTGTAAATGGCTCTTTACAGTTCTTTGGTAGTGGAGTTACTTTGGCTATTTTCCAAGGCTGAGGAAAGACACTCTCTTCAAAACATCAAGGTCCCCCATTTTGCAATTCTTAGTGACATTGATCAGCGTTGTCCTGAGCTAGCCAAGTTCGTACGTGGTGCTGGAAATCCTTGAAAAATGCTTGTATTTCAATGTGCTGTTTTCAAGGTTTTAAATGTGCTTCAATTGTGTATAAAGTGCTGGAAAGTTATTGTTGAAATTGTAATTGCATTTTCATAATAAATCGCTATCTGACTGAATAGTTTGGATTTTGGTCCTGTTATTACAATATTTATCATCTCCGTTACATATAAGCTTGCTGTAATGTCTAACTTGCTGTGCCTAATCTGATCGCATCTGTATGATCCAAATGCAAAGGATGGCATGTCAATTTGAGTTGCTTTTTCTGTCATCTGCGACATCTTCTGTCAAGTTCTTCTGTCAGTTACAGTGGGTGACAATATTGTCACAAGGAAAGATGAAATTACCTACCTGGGTTCCATCCTAGAGGCTAATCTCTCCTGTGACAAAATGGCATCCAATGTAATAAAAAAAAAGTCAACCAACGAACTAGATTCTTGTACCGGATCTCCTCTCTGGTAAACAAGAATACCCTGAAGACTCTGGCAGGAGCACTCATTCAAGGGTACTATGACTATGCTTGCACCTCATGGTACCAAAGCACCTCAAAGGCGCTAAAAACAAAATTACAAACATCTCAAAACAAACGGGTCAGACTACTGCTTGACCTTACTCCTAGAACCCGCCTCACCCCTGCCCAATTTGACAACCTAGGATGGCTTAGAGTAGACAACAGAGTACAGCAACTTGCAATGGGCCTGGTCTACAAGACACACTACACGACCAAGGTACCCATGTACATGGCAAAATATTTCCCAAAGGTCAGTGAATACCACGATCACAACACCAGAGGTAGCTCCACAAATCATGTTAAACCCAGATTCGGCTCAAACAAGGGACTAAACACGTTTCGCAATTATGCCACAACAATGTGGAACGCCCTACCCAAAGCTGTAAAGGAATGTGAATCACAACCCACATTCAAAACCGCTCTTAAAAGAGCACCTACGGGAGGCTGCAATTCGAAACTGGCCACCGTAAATGCCCAAAACCCCCACCACCTCCTAATAGACAGTCTCCTCCCCACCGCATGTATATATTCCCTCCCCGCCGTATGTATATTTCTCTCCCACCCACCCACCCCCTCCTAATGTACAGTCCCCTCCCCATCATATATACTCTGTCAGGATCTAGGGGTAACAGTACTGTATATTTGAATACCGTTTATGTCACAAATGTATCAGTACTAAATACCTATATGTCCCTATGCCATAAATGTCATGTATGTTGTGTATGTCATAAATGTCTATATGAATTGAAAATGGGGGACCCTGATGGAAACAAGACAAGCGTCTTTCTCAGGTCTGCATCCCCTTAACAATTGTATGTATTGAGCCGTACTGTATTGTACCCATTCTGCAATCTGTTAAATAAAGTTTTCATTCATTCATTCATTCATTCATATATGTCCTGATGAATAGAAAATGGGGGACCCTGATGTAAACAAGACGAAAGTCTTTCTGAATGAATGAATGAATGAAAACTTTATTTAACAGATTGCAGAATGGGTACAATACAGTACGGCTCAATACATACAATTGTTAAGGGGATGCAGACCTGAGAAAGACGTTTGTCTTGTTTCCATCAGGGTCCCCCATTTTCAATTCATATAGAAGTTCTCTGGTCTGCATCCCCTTAACAATTGTGTGTATTGAGCTGTACTGTATTGTACCCATTCTGCAATCTGTTAAATAAAGTTTTCATTCATTCATTCATTCAAACTTTATCCGACTTGCTTTCACGCAAACCAGTGTAGCACGTCACTATTCTGCTGACGTCATTCATTCATCTAAGCCAATGGGAGGTCACATTGTTATACCAGGAGTCATACCAGGCACACAGACCAATGAGAGACGTCGATATTCCCCACTGAACTAAACCAGGAAGTAGAAAACGTTCATTCTTATCGGCAAACTTCGTCATTATATGCCAAACCAGTTCGATTTTTTAAAATCTGCTTTCACAGTTACATTCACACCTCTCACCCAACCTTAGGTCATGTCATTAATCCTTACGTAAACCACTTCCCCGCACTTAAATGGAATCTAACGTCACACGTTAAGCCCAAACTGAAGATTTTGGCCATCCCGTTTTAAACAGCGTAAATATGACATTTCTCTTCGTTTTTAAAGCAATCAATTCATTTTCGCCAACTCCTACACATCATAGCTAGTATCGCTCCGTTTTTAATAACAATCCGACCGTCGCAACATATACTAAACACATAATATTCGCTGACGTCCACGGTTTTCCACGTGTGAGCTCGCATACTTTTACACTGCCAGTGCAGTAGGTGGCGGTATGTGTATTTTCGAGCTCAGCAGAAGAATAGACGGCTTCCCGTAGTCACACACTTCAAAGCCCCAGTGAGTGACGTACATCAAACGTCTCGACCCCGGCCCGGCCAGTCTTTCTCTGCTCTTCGAACAGAAAAGACCGGTACTTCATACCTAAAGTGATTCTATACTATTCCTACAACGGATTACGCATTTTCGTTATTTTTCATTCGAAAACTATATACACAGACCGCAGATTTCAGTTCCAGCTGACTCCGAAACAGGTTTGTGATGCAGAATACACGTTGGAATTACAATTACAGTCACTGTGTGTTTGCATTGTGGCTAAGCTCGCTAGTAGCTACTACCGCATTAGTTTAACGTTAGTTAATACATTGACATGCTTAGTCTAGTGGTGAGAGCTATGTTTGTATCACAACTACAACGGACTACTAATTTAGTGTACAAGCATGCCTTAGTGTACAAGCCAAGACTTTCGATGTATTAGCGAACGTTAGAATCATGCTATGCTACGCTACACACTGCATGCTGTTGGCGCAGCAGCCATTTTCAGCAAAGGTCTAGACAGCCTTGGGCTACTAAGGAGGAATAAAAGACGCCACACACTTCATTGCAGTTTCACACACCACTGACCGAATCTCACAAGTGAGCCGGCAATGATCCCTTTATTGGAACCAGCTGCGTAATTGTCAAGCTGACAAGTATGACGTCAGCATAAGAGCATTAAAGAGATGCATCGTTCACAACTGTTCAACACCCCCACTTGATCTTATTCTGATAAAACCTTTGACATACATTTACATTTTCTTTTCTTTCATTTTTAACCTTCAACACCAAAAATAAAATACACAAACTTTTCAAGCATGACCTTTGTTGCAGGTTTGGTTAACATATCAGCTACCATTTCTGTTGTTGGACAGTATTCAATAATAATGTTTCCATCATTTACTGCAGATCGAACAAAATGATATTTAATGTCAACATGTTTACACCTTTGGCGACACACAGGATTCTTTGAAAGTGCAATTGCCCCTTGGTTATCCTCAAAGATTGTCACTGGTGCATAATCATTTTCACTATCCATTCCTTTTAATAACTGCACAAGATAAAAACTTTCCTGTGTAGCAGCTGCCAAAGCCATATATTCTGCTTCACATGTGGATAAAGCAACTGTAGGCTGTTTCTTAGATTTCCAGGAAATAACAGGTCCTGTCTGACATAGACTAAAACAGTACCCAGTTGTGCTCCGTCTGTCATTTTGATCTGCTGCCCAATCAGCATCACAATATGCAACAAGTTTTAGTTTTGAATCACTTCTCTTGTAACACAACTCCTGGTCTACAGTTCCCTTCAAGTATCTCAACACATGTTTTGCTGTTACCATATGCTGTTCTTTTGGTTCGGATAAGTGTTGAGACAACTTACTGACAATAAAACTTAGATCAGGTCTAGTACATGTCATTACATAAATCAAGCTGCCTACCACTTCACGATACCTCTTTTGATCAACAGATTCACCTTCATTGTCAAATTGTTGTTTATACTCACATGGAGTCGATCTTGCCTTGCAGTCAGACATGTCAAACCTTTGCAATATTTTCATGATGTACCTTTTCTGGTTCATCTTTATTTCACCATCTGTCTGTGTGAAATCAATGCCTAGAAAGTTCTTAAGTTTGCCAAGATCTTTCATCTTAAATTTGGCTCCCAAAATGTCTTTTACATTTTGGATTGTTTGACTGTTGCTTCCTGCAATGATAAGATCGTCAACCCAGATTATCAAAATAATCCTTTCACCTTTAGATGTTAGTTTATTGTAAACACAATGGTCAGCCGGGTTTTGGATAAAACCATTTTCACTTAGATAATCATGGAGCATTTTATTCCAATTCCGTCCTGATTGTTTCAGACCATACAGTGATTTGTTAAGTTTACAGACCAGTTTCTCCCCCTTCTCTGACTTAACCTCAAATCCTTCAGGTTGCTCCATAAACAACTCACAGTCTATAGGAGCATGTAAATATGCCGTTTTAACATCCATTTGATGCAACTCCAAATTATGTTCTACTGCAATTTGCATTAGACTACGTATAGAGGTCATATTTGCGGTTGGAGAAAAGGTTTCCTTATAATCAATACCAGACACTTGACTATAGCCTTTTGCTACATACCTGGCTTTGCATGTTTCAACTGGGTTCTCTTTCACTGTGTAAACCCATCTGCCCCCCACTGCATGTTTACCTTCTGGCAGTGTGGTCAGGGTAAATGTGTCATTTTCCCTCAGTGAATCCATTTCCTCTTCCATAGCTTTAGTCCATAATTGAGAATTTGGTGATGACATAGCCTCCTCCAATGTTTGGGGCACATCACAAATAACTCTATAACAGTAATCAAGGGTTAGTTCTTCTTGGTCATCAGATTCGACTTTACACTCATAATCCTTCAAATATTGAGGAGGTTTTCTTTCCCTTTGTGGATAAGATTTACTCTGGAAATATTGAGGAGGTTTTCTTTCTCTTTGTGGATAAGATGTACTCTGGCTACTTTGGCCTTCACCTGTCTCAATGTTATCACAAATCTCATTCTCCTGTGACTCTTTTGTGAGTACATTTGCCGCACGACCACAGGGAGGGAGGGGAGGATTTACACAGTGTATTAGGGGACATCATATTGGGATAAACTAATTTAATACAAATGAGCTGGGGCTACCTCACTGTGGAGGTCAGACCTCTGATACCATGGGTCAGGGGATTTTACCTCTTAAAAGGGAAAAACCTTGTTAGACATGACCTGACAACAAATAACCTAAACACTAGGACCTGGCCAACGAGGATGATGTAGGAACGTTATACTTTTTCATTCATAGATTCTTCCAAAAATACCTTCTAGAAATTAAGTGTGTTTTTGATTGTTTTCTGTTTTATTCCCGGTAAAGGCTGTAATCTTCACTCGCACACCGTGCGAGTAATTGATTTTTTCCGGTTCGCACACACATATTTCTAGGGGCATATGCGAGCAATATGGTCGCACTGTAGAGCCCTGTTAATACTTGAATACGTTTTGAAATAAAAACCGCTACTTTTATACAACAGTCAACAAAATATTGATTTATGACCAGATGTCATTTCGGGACCGGTCCCGTCGGGTGCAAGAGGTTAATTGACCTGTAGTTCACACAGCACAAAGATTATATAATCCTGTGACATGATTGGAGGACATATACAAGCTTATATTATAGTCTACATAACTAAAATAATGTGTGCTAAACTATTTACAGTTTTGGTCTACGTGAGATTATGTGCAAAATAAATCTGGATTGTTTTTCAGTAAAGCGCTCCTTTAACTTTCTGGTCTGTGTGAATATTTGAAACCCCATCTGATTTGTTCATTATCTATCGCAAAATTTAGTGAGAAGAACAGCATGCCACGCAAGGGGAAGAGGTCTCAGGCTGCAAAACGACACTGCACTAAGGTCGTGGAGGTAAGTGACAGCAAGGTATGTAGTCCACCTTTCCCATGCACAGCTCAGCAGGAAGTTCCGGCTGCAAAACGACGCTGCACTAACGTCGTGGAGGTAAGTGACAGCAAGCTATGTAGTCTACCTGTGGTTTGCACAGCTCAGCAGGAAGTACAGTGTGAGGTTCAACAGGTCTTAGAGGTTTTGGAAAAGGACACTGTGCAGCAGGAAGCACGCATCCCACCACCGCCTGTGATCTCCGTGCAGGCGTCCTATAGTCAAGCTGATGACCGATATGACGGTGAGTTCCGGAATCAACAGTGTGCCTGTATGGCACTGACTTTTCTAGCATACGTGAATGAACACCAGAATGAGGGCTGTGACTTGAAGGAGGCTGATCTTAATAAAATACTAGATAAGGGACACAGTGTGTACAAAAAAACCCTCAAAGCGCTGAGGGATCAAGGTCGTGACCGTGGCCTCTACCATTTAGACGTGGAAGAAACGCCACTCGCCATCGAGACTGAGCACCATGCGTACAGTGTGCATAGATCCACTGTGCAAATGGGATATATGAAAGACCAGGGAAGGTCTGGCATAGAGGACTGGTTTTTGAATCTTCACACAAGACTTCAGTGTCTGTCTGCAGATGTGAGCCATGCTCTGCTCACTATATCACCATACACCATTGCCGTGTTTAGAGACCAGTCTGGGAGGTATGGATTGTTTGACTCTCATAGCAGAAATGCTGACGGGCTATCTGAGCCTAATGGAAAGGCTGTAATGATGACATTCACACAGTTGGATGATCTGTTCGACAAGATTTACACGCTGAATTTCTCGCTGCACAACTATACTGACATGTTTGACAGTATGCAGTTTGACTTCATGCAAGTGACATTTGTACCTACAAAGACTCCGTCAGACCATTTGCCTCAAGTGCCACAAGTGCAACCGGATCTGCATGACAAAAGGCCTGTGACGGTGACTGTCGGAGCCAAAACTGAATTTGGACTCCCAATCAGCACAGTCAATGCACCATCCACAAATGTAACGGAAGAGGCTCCACAGATGTCTAGTAAATTAAACAAAAGACAGCGACAAAGAGCAATTAGGAATCAAAGAAAAAGCTCACAACTGTCTGAAGCGGATCTGCATGACAAAAGGCCTGTGACGGTGACTGTTGGAGCCAAAACTGAATTTGGACTCCCAATCAGCACACGGTGTGTGCTGTCAGTCAATGCACCATCCACAAATGTAACGGAAGAGGCTCCACAGATGTCTAATAAATTAAGCAAAAGACAGCGACAAAGAGCAATTAGGAATCAAAAAAAAAGCTCACAACTGTCTGAAGCTCCCAAAAAGAAAATATCTCGGAGGCAGAGATATGAAACAGATAAAGAGTTCAGGAAGAGGAAGCAGCAAACCATAATCGAGAAGTACCGAAATAATGAAAAATATAGGCAGAAGCAGAAGCAGACAATGAAGCAGGTGCAGGAGCAGAAGTACAAGCATGATCAACAATTTCGGCAGAAGCAGAAGCAGGTGATGAAGCAGGTGCAGGAGCAGAAGTACAAGCATGATCAACAATTTCGGCAGAAGCAGAAGCAGGTGATGAAGCAGGTGCAGGAGCAGAAGTACAAGCATGATCAACAATTTCGGCAGAAGCAGAAGCAGGTGATGGTGCAAAGGTACAAGCATGATCAACAATTTCGGCAGAAGCAGAAGCAGGTGATGGTGCAAAGGTACCAGTTTGATGCCATTTACAGGGCCAATAGGAAGCGATATTTTCGCATGAGATACAGAACAGATTTGCATTTCAGAATGGCCCATAATCTGCGCTGTTCATTGAAAATAAGAGGCAAATACAAAAAAGTCCAAAGATTCCAGCTTTTAAACAAAATCGATGAAGGAAATTGGCTACTTCAGATGGCAATGGCCACTTTCCAGGAGCACATTAAAGCGGGGCCAACTTTTATATGTACAGTGTGTCACCGTGCTCTTTTCCCCAATCAGGTGAAGGTTTGCCGGCGAACTAATTACAAGAACAATCCACATGTGGTTACTGCCTGTTTGACAGGAAAATTTGTTCATGTGTGTGGTGGTCAGTGTGGAGGCCCTGAGCAATGCACTGTGCCTGAGGAAAGGAGAGTTGAGTGGATTTGTCCGACGTGTGATTTGCATTTAAAGAGAGGAAGACCTTCGTCCATAGCTGTGGCAAACAAAATGGAGTTGGCACCCATTCCCCCAGAGCTCTGCAATTTGAATGTGCTGGAAAGACAACTTTTGGCCAAAGTTCTGCCCTTTGCCAAGATTGTCACACTTCCAAAAGGTCAACAGAAAGCTGTACATGGAGCTGTAGTGTGCGTGCCATCTGAGGTGGAAACCACAGTCAACACCCTACCGAGACTGCCCAGCTCATCCCACTTGTATAGAGTGAAGCTGAAGCGACGTCTTATTTACAAAGGCTATCAGAACTTTCACACGGTCAATATGAGACATGTAGTTGCAGGCCTGTCCAAATTGATTGAGGCACACCCAGACTATAGAGAGGTGTCGATCAGAGATGATGCTGACATGTTTACAGAAATTATTGAAGACCTGCTACAAGACCCACCCACTGATGCACCAATAAATCGACCAGACACGGAGTTTGACAGCTGTGATGACTCGGAAATGCTTGAGATGCAAGCAGACACAGAGTTTGACAGCTGTGATCTGCCAGAAATGCAGTGTGAGGTTCAACAGGTCTTAGAGGTTTTGGAAAAGGACACTGTGCAGCAGGAAGCACGCATCCCACCACCGCCTGTGATCTCCGTGCAGGCGTCCTATAGCCAAGCTGATGACCGATATGACGGTGAGTTCCGGAATAAACAGTGTGCCTGTATGGCACTGAGTTTTCTAGCATACGCGAATGAACACCAGAATGAGGGCCGTGACTTGAAGGAGGCTGATCTTAATAAAATACTAGATAAGGGACACAGTGTGTACAAAAAAACCCTCAAAGCGCTGAGGGATCAAGGTCGTGACCGTGGCCTCTACCATTTAGACGTGGAAGAAACGCCACTCGCCATCGAGACTGAGCACCATGCGTACAGTGTGCATAGATCCACTGTGCAAATGGGATATATGAAAGACCAGGGAAGGTCTGGCATAGAGGACTGGTTTTTGAATCTTCACACAAGACTTCAGTGTCTGTCTGCAGATGTGAGCCATGCTCTGCTCACTATATCACCATACACCATTGCCGTGTTTAGAGACCAGTCTGGGAGGTATGGATTGTTTGACTCTCATAGCAGAAATGCTGACGGGCTATCTGAGCCTAATGGAAAGGCTGTAATGATGACATTCACACAGTTGGATGATCTGTTCGACAAGATTTACACGCTGAATTTCTCGCTGCACAACTATACTGACACGTTTGACAGTATGCAGTTTGACTTCATGCAAGTGACATTTGAATCAGACATGGAGTTTGACAGCTGTGATGACTCGGAAATGCTTGAGATGCAAGCAGACACGGAGTTTGACAGCTGTGATGAGCCAGAAATGATGGAGATACAAGACTGTGTTGAAAAGCAGCAACCACCCAATGCAGAGAATGAGAAAGAGGCACTCAGACCTGGACTAGGCCTAGATAGTTGCTTGCAACCTCTAGACATGGGACAAGAGACGCTGACGTATGGTGATGGCATATTTAGCATTGCCCCCGCACAAGGAAACAAGCCCGTCGGCTTCTTCAAGGTCCCCAGACTTGAAGCAATGGCTTTCCCTGTCCAGTTTCCTACCGGAGAAAATACATTGGATGCTGAAAGAGCAGTGCGGCTGTCTCCAAGCATGTATTTCAACGCAAGGCTTTTCTGTGTCGATAATCGTTTTGCGAGAGACCAGAGCTACCTATTCTTTGCCCAGTTTGTCACCGAGACACAGTTGGCCACAAACAGCATGTCCATCCAGTTGAGGAAAGGCAAACCCTTTAGCCGAGATGGACGCAAAATATGCAACAAGATGTTACAGGACAAGGTGGAGGTCGAGAGGCTGGTGAAAAACAGAGATGCAACCCGATTCATGCAACCGCTGAGAGGGACTCCAGCTTACTGGTCGAAAACGATGAAGGATCTGTATGCCATGGTCAGACAACTGGGGACGCCTACCTTTTTTCTGACCTTCTCGGCCGCAGAATTCCGTTGGCCAGAAGTTGTCAATGCGATAAAATCCCAAGAAGGTCAACGGGTTAATTTCGATGAGCTGGACTGGGCCCAAAAATGTGACATTCTCAGAAGCAACCCGGTGACGACCATGCGCATGTTTGACAAGCGGGTGGATGCTCTGATGAGAGAGCTGCTGCTGTCTCCGGCTCATCCAATTGGTGTGGTTGTGGATTACTTTTACCGGGTAGAATTCCAGGCCAGAGGGAGCCCTCACATACACATGCTCTGTTGGGTAGAAAATGCCCCAGAGTTTGGCGTCACCGATGACGCCAAACTATGCGAGTTTGTGGACCGCTACATCTCATGCCAGTTGCCTGACAAGGACAAGGAACCGTTGCTTCACAAGAGTGTCACAGAGCTTCAAATGCACAGCAGAAACCATTCCAAGAGCTGCAAGAAAGGTAAGAAAGCATGCAGATTTGGATTTCCAAAACCACCAATGCCAATGTCGTTCATAACCTATCCGTCGGCATCATATGGCGTCGATGAGGGTGAAGGTACGAGCAACGCGGGTGAAGGTACGAGCAACGCGGGTGAAGGTACGAGCAACGCGGGTGAAGGTACGAGCAACGCGGGTGAAGGTACGAGCAAAAAACGTAAGCGTGCAAAGGTCAGCAGCAAACTACAGACAATGGATGCGCAAGCAGCCAAACGTAAACTCCAACCAGTGTGGGCTTTACTGAACGACTCCAGCGCGCAAGTGGACAACCTGACACAGCTACTGACGCAGTGCAAGTTGACTTATGCGGAGTACACCAAATGTGTCCAGGAAATGACAAATGCCAGTGTCATGGTAATGAAGCGTGATGTCAAGGACTGCTGGGTGAATAACTATAATCCATATTTGTTGACGGCCTGGAACGCCAACATGGACATCCAGTACGTTCTCGACGAGTTTGCGCTCATTCAGTACATGCTCAGCTACATCACCAAACCGGAGCACGAGATGAGCGAATACCTGGCGAAAATCATCCGTGAGCTCAGCCCAGAGAGTGTGCCTGAACGAGAGGAAATGAAGCAAATCCTTCAAGCCTACTCAAAACACAGAGAGGTCAGCGCTCAGGAGGCTGTGGCCCGTACGTGCAGTTTGAAAATGAGAAAATGCTCACGTCAGGTTTTGTTCCTACAAACTGATGAGAATGGACTGAAAATGAGTCTCCCGCTCAGCCAGCTTCAGTACAGACCAGAGGATGACGAGAACGTATGGATGACGGGTATTCCCGACAGATACAGAGCCAGACCACGAACACTGGAGTTTGAACCCATGTGCCTTGCCATTTTCACATCCCACTACAGAGTGCTCTACCGTGAGCAGGGGACCAGCGGAAATTGCCATAGGCTGTTAAACGACATGGGCATCATTCAGAAACGCACGAGGGGGAAACCTGCAATTATCAGATACGGTCACTTTTCTCAGAAGAAGGAGCCAGAGAAATTCTACGGCAATTGGCTTAAACTGTACCTCCCCCATCGTGACGTGTCCAAACTGAAAACCGACCTTTTACCCACACACAAAGCGTTTCACGACCAGGCCTGGGTGACGATACCCGGGATCCACGACATGGTCAAAGTCTCAGAATTTGTTAAACTCAACAGAGAGAAGTTTGAGAAACACAGTAAAGTGATGGAGAAAGCTATGGACAAGTTCATCAAGGATGGTCCTATCGAGGATGCATGGGGCAGATTTGACCCCGAGAGTGAGGTGGTCCAGTTGGAATGCATGGCTGAGCGAAGTGACGCTCAGCTGCATGAGGAGGAACAAGATGATGTACCGGCGTACATTGGTGGAGTTATTCCAGTCATGGACGCTCCCCAGATGAGCCCCGATTTTCTGCGCACAATGTGTCAGAACCTCAACCGGGCACAAGCATCCATCTTTTACTCTGTTCGCGATTGGTGTATTGACCGCGTGCAACAACATGAGCAAACCCCCCAACAGTTCTTCTACTTTGTCACCGGTGGTGCTGGCACTGGGAAATCCCACCTCATAAAGTGCATCCACGGTGAGGCAACAAGGATACTCCGGCAACTCCCCAGACTGTATGATGATGACATATCCATGCCAACCGTTATACTGGCTGCATTTACAGGCACGGCAGCTTTCAACATCTCTGGTAACACTTTGCATTCGCTCTTGAAGTTGCCAAGAAGCCTACAGCCACCCTACCAAGGACTAGGAAATACCTTGGATGTGCTGCGGGGAAAGCTGTCGGATGCAGAGATCATCATCATCGATGAGGTTTCAATGATTTCCAAGCAACTGTTTGCCTACGTCGACTGGAGACTGCAACAAATCAAAGGCAATAAGAAACCGTTCGGTGGCATGTGTGTAATAGCGCTGGGCGATTTCTATCAGCTCCCCCCATTGGGGAAAAACAAACCGCTCTGCGTACTTGAGGAGGCCACGATCGACCTCTGGCAATGCCACTTTGAGATGATCACGTTGACCGAGATCATGCGACAGAGAGACGACCTTCCATTTGCGGAGCTTCTGAACAGAATCAGAGTCAGGGAAAAGACGCATCCGATAAGCCACATGGACAAAGCTCTGCTTGTTCGGGCTGTGCGTAACCCCGCCCATTGCCCTAAGGATGTCATGCACATCTTTGCAACCAACAAAGAGGTTGCCAAGCACAATGCCGCTACTTTGTCTGCTCTCCATTCCCACATCACCCAGATAGATGCACAGGATTACACGAGAGATCCAATGACGGGTGAGATGGACAGACTAGAAAGGCCGCGTAAGGGAGATAAAAGCGATCTGCTAGACATACTTCAAGTTGCCGAGGGTGCCTGTGTCATGATCATGCGGAACGTCGACGTTGAAGATGGGCTAGTCAATGGAACATTTGGCACGATTGGTCGAATAGTCACCCAGACGGCCAACGGTGCTACTGAGGTGACCATGCTTGGGCTTGTGCTGGACAATGCAGATACAGGACAGAGATGCCGCCAAAGGACATCTGGTCGTGGTGACAACTTGGTCTACATCGAGAGGGCAGAGGAAAGGCTGAAATTCAAGAAAGTGACTCGCAGGCAGTTCCCCATCAAGCTGGCTTACGCATGCACCGTTCATAAAGTCCAAGGCATGACGACACAATCTGCCGTGGTTTCATTGAAACGTATCTTTGCACCAGGCATGGCCTACGTTGCTCTGAGTAGAACGACTTCACTGCAAGGACTTCACATCATCGACTTCAATGAGAGACAGATATTTGCTGATCCTGCAATCACCGCTTCATTGGAGTCGATGAGGAAAGCCTCGTTTGACACGGTTATGCCACTATTAAATTATGTACAGCCAAAAGAAAATGGCCAAATATTAACAATTGTCCACCACAACACGGAAGGATTACCGGCTCATATCCAGGATACCAAACGGCATCACGAGTTGCCACTTGCCGATGTTCTGTGCCTCACCGAAACTCACCTCTCTGGCTCTTTTGTTGCCGACAGTCTGCAGTTGGAAGGGTACACCATGTTCAAACGCAACAGACATGAGTCGTACACAAACCTTCCTCGGTTGGCAAAAAGAGCGGGCGGTGGTGTCGCCGTCTACGTGAGGGACCATTGCCAGGCATTTGAAAGGCATTTCCTGCAAAATGTGACTGACCTGGAGTGTGTCGTTGTGAAGGTTGAGGCCCCTGTCAAAGCTTTAATCGCTGCCGTGTACAGACCACCAGATTACAGTCCTTGCCAATTCATACCAAAACTGCAGGCGCTTTTGGACACTTTGGAAATTATGAATCATCAGCCAGTCGTAGTCTGTGGAGATTTTAATGAGGATCTACTTTCCGGATCAAGGAAGCCCATATCTGAACTGTTTAACAGCAGAGGATATACCCAACTGGTCCGAGAAGCCACCACTGACAAGACCACATTGTTGGATCACATTTACACTTCAAGACCGCAGCAATGTCTACAGTCTGGAGTATTACGCACATATTGGAGTTACCACAATCCTGTATACTGTATTTTGAGCTCTACTTAGAACTTTGCGTCATTCCATGTAGCCATTGTGGTTGTGGTTGGTGTCGGGAGTGATTGTAGTCTGTGAACTTGTGGTGGGTGCAGTGGTTTTGGCTGAAACCACTGTGGTTGTTGAAAAAAGTACACGAAGAAAAAAGTACACCGCGCAGGGACCGGACGGCCCCCCCGAAATACCCCGTTCGTCACGTTTAAATAGATGGATCTATTAATAGATCTACAAAACGAACAAAATGTGTTCCGTAGTCAAAATTATTACGATTATAACCTCCCTTCTTTCTCTTATAAAAGTACAGGTTATCATCAATCAGATGGATCTATTAATAGATCTACAAAACGAACAAAATGTGTTCCGTAGTCAAAATTATTACGATTATAACCTCCCTTCTTTCTCTTATAAAAGTACAGGTTATCATCAATCAGATGGATCTATTAATAGATCTACAAAACGAACAAAATGTGTTCCGTAGTCAAAATTATTACGATTATAACCTCCCTTCTTTCTCTTATAAAAGTACAGGTTATCATCAATCAGATGGATCTATTAATAGATCTACAAAACGAACAAACTGTGTTCCGTAGTCAAAATTATTACGATTATAACCTCCCTTCTTTCTCTTATAAAAGTACAGGTTATCATCAATCAGATGGATCTATTAATAGATCTACAAAACGAACAAAATGTGTTCCGTAGTCAAAATTATTACGATTATAACCTCCCTTCTTTCTCTTATAAAAGTACAGGTTATCATCAACTTCTCTCTCGCTCTCATTCTGTTGTGTTCATATAAAGCTGCCGTGGTCTCTCTCTCTCTCTCTCATTCTGTTCTGTTGTGTTAATATAAACTTTGGATAAGCCTAGCCAAACAAAGAATGTACCTGAGTGGACTGTTAGTTCTTTCCCTTTTGCTGTGACCTTGGCGTGGTGGGAAAGCTTGTGTGCTTGTGTGCCCCAATGCTTGTATATCTTATCATGTGTTGTCATGCTTGTTTATATGTTTGTAAAAAAAAAAAAAAAAAAAAAAAAACATGTTTGTTTATGTTTGTTAAATATATATATATAATAATAAATAAAAAAAAAATATGAGATGGAAGGCGGCTACATGGCGTAGTGGGCAAGGCGCTTGCCACGGAATCTGGAGACGCTGGGCTTGCCTGTTCGAGCCCAGCGCTCCACATTTGCTTTCAGTTTAGCTGGTCGTTCGTACTAATACACATTGGCCGTATTAGGGGGTGGGAAACTGATGGGTGGGGATTGGGCGTTGTGGACAGCGACTCCTACAGGTCGGTTGGTGCGCCTGCGCAGTAGAATCAGGAAGTGTCGGGGCAGCGTGAGCCTCCCACGCGTTACTCCTCGCCACCGAGAGATCGAGCTTTGCATGACCTCTAATAAAAATGTAACTAAATATCCGTTTGGCGTAAAAAATTAAAGACGTCATGGTTTGATTAAGCCTAGTCGAACACTCATCTCTGCCACTCGTATAAACTGCCTCGAGTGGAATGTACCTGAGTGGACTGTTTGAGTTAGTTCTTTCTACGGATGCACCGAATGGGAAATTCTTGGCCGAAACCGATACCGAAAATAGGAAACAGTTGGCCGAAAACCGAATGCCGAAAGGCCGAAAATGATTAATATAAATATATATATATATATATTTTTTTTTTAGCTACCTGATTATGGCAAAATACATGATTATGGCTAAACTTAACTTAAATAATATTAATAATCACTATGGGCCCATAAAACATTTATTCAGCACTTTTGAATGCATACATTAATTCCAGACTGTTAAGACTAAAAGACTACAACGATTGATGACGACTTCCTGTCCTCGCATTTCCATTTCCGGTTTAACGATAATACATTTTCAACAACAGATTGCTGCTAATTAAACACTTCATTTAAACGGAGTAACGTTAACGTTATGTCGAGTTCATACGTGTAGTGTAGTATGAGCCGAAAGAGCCTTTTTAACCATTGTCGGCCGATAATTTTCGGTAGCCGAATTTTCGGTGCATCTCTAGTTCTTTCCCTTTTGCTGTGACCTTGGCGTGGTGGGAAAGCTTGTGTGCCCCAATGATCCTGAGTACTATGCCAGCATGAGCAGATCCTCAAAGGTTCTACCTTGCTGTACTAGTCCCAGGTGAGAGGTCAGACTAACAACAGCAACAAAACTCTTTAATTACAAATATGTTTATGTGAATTTAGGGCACGGTGCCAAGTTCAGTAGCTATGTGATGACAGACGTCAACATCAAAACAAGTCTGCATATCCAACTGGTTTAGGTAAGGAGAATTGAAATCTTATCCTTTGGCTACATCCGCATTGTATAAAAGCTACTTGTGATAATGTAATTGTGGTAATGCAATCGTGATGCACCTTGAATTGACTATGCAGCACTGATCAGAGATGTTTTGCGTTGCTTTTGCAGATGATGGAAACAGCCGGTGTATGGTGACTGACGCATCCTGGGGTTCAGTAATTGTTGAGTGAGAAGAGACCTTTGATCTGCCACTTCTTGGACACATGGTGCCATGAGAAAGGGTGAGTATTAAATAATACAACACGAAAGGGAGTTTGTGTTATAGTTAATAAAATCACATCTGTAGTCATATAGATCTTGACGGCCATGAAATTAGAAAGAGAATCATTGCAGAGAGAGTGTCATTGCACTACACAGTAGGGATATCCTCTTTGATTGGTCTATGTTGACCACTCCCCCGATCCTTAGGCCGCGCCCCCTTTTTGTATGCTTTGAACCGTTTGTCATAGAGACTCGCGAGAGACCCTCTCCCCCGTTGGCCGGCGGTGCACAGGCGTCACCCACACTTTCACAATTTCCCCCGCGCGGAATTGTCTAGTTAATATTGTCTTGCTAACTCACCGATTTTGCAAACACTTTGCAACACGTAAGCGTTCGCGCCCCATACACGTGAAAGGTATCAAAACGAGCGGCTTGCCTATGGCAACACCGGTCTCCGAACTCGTAAAGTTTCACCGCACCGTCTGGCTACGAATCGACTTTAAACGGTAAAATATCGGTCCCATTGGGAATGCATTGCATTTTAGAGTGTAGCAGCTGAAATAATCTTTTTCCCCCTACCTTGGGTGAATTGCGAGTGTGATCTCAATTTTGGACGTAGAAATAAAACAAACACATCAAAACGATGACACGGCTGTCAACCCGCTCACAAAAGAAAAATAAATGGAATTGGACATTTCTATCTCAACTGACGACCATTTGTTTGAAGGTTCTCCTCCCCATTGACCGCCATGCAATCGCACTCTAGAAATCACATTTTTCACACTATTTTTTAGCCTTCTGTTCCGATCGCCGAAGGAGTGCCACAATATCGCACGAATGTCACAATATCGCGCACAACCCTTCGCCTACTCGTTGTAGTGCTCATGTGCGCGTCACAACGCTTCATCTCTTATAGTTTTCTTTTAATCAATGTGACAATGCAGTCATGCATCTGCCTCCATAGAAATGCATTGGATAGAAAATATGCAAGTCATAGTGATTGCTTCACCTGTGTGGCTCATGGCTCACTCATGATTGGTTCAGCTGTGTGGCTCGTGGCTGAGCTGCCAATGACATCATCCACTTAACCCATCATTGGCCATCACTGTGTTGCACTACTGAATTGCTGACAGCGCCCTCTGTCTTGTGGGTTGTGTCATTGTACTCAGTAGGGATATCCTCTTTCATTTTTCATTGGTCCATGTTGACCCCCTTTCATTGGTCGATGTTGACCACTCCCCCGATCCTTAGACCACGCCCCCTTAGGCCACACCCCCTCAGTGTATCTCTTGAACCGTTTGTCGTAGAGACTTGCGGATTGTGCCATTGTACTCGGTGTAATAGTGTAATAGTGTGTAATAGTGTAATAGTGTGTAATAGTGTAATAGTGTAATAGTGTGTAATAGTGTAATAGTGTGTAATAGTGTGTAATAGTGTAATAGTGTGTAATAGTGTGTAATAGTGTAATCGTGTAATAGTGTGTAATAGTGTAATATTGTGTAATAGTGTAATAGTGTAATAGTGTGTAATAGTGTAATAGTGTGTAATAGTGTAATAGTGTAATAGTGTGTAATAGTGTAATATTGTGTAATAGTGTGTAATAGTGTAATAGTGTAATAGTGTGTAATAGTGTAATAGTGTCTAATAGTGTAATAGTGTGTAATAGTGTAATAGTGTAATAGTGTAATAGTGTGTAATAGTGTAATAGTGTGTAATAGTGTAATAGTGTGTAATAGTGTAATAGTGTAATAGTGTGTAATAGTGTAATAGTGTGTAATAGTGTAATATTGTAATAGTGTGTAATAGTGTAATAGTGTGTAATAGTGTAATAGTGTAATAGTGTGTAATAGTGTAATAGTGTAATAGTGTGTAATAGTGTAATAGTGTAATAGTGTGTAATAGTGTAATAGTGTGTAATAGTGTAATAGTGTGTAATAGTGTAATAGTGTGTAATAGTGTACTAGTGTGTAATAGTGTAATAGTGTAATAGTGTGTAATAGTGTAATAGTGTAATAGTGTGTAATAGTGTAATAGTGTGTAATAGTGTAATAGTGTAATAGTGTAGTGTGTAATAGTGTAATAGTGTAATAGTGTGTAATAGTGTAATAGTGTAATAGTGTGTAATAGTGTAATAGTGTAATAGTGTGTAATAGTGTAATAGTGTAATCGTGTGTAATAGTGTAATAGTGTGTAATAGTGTAATAGTGTGTAATAGTGTAATAGTGTAATAGTGTGTAATAGTGTAATAGTGTGTAATAGTGTAATAGTGTGTAATAGTGTAATAGTGTAATCGTGTGTAATAGTGTAATAGTGTGTAATAGTGTAATAGTGTAATAGTGTGTAATAGTGTAATAGTGTCTAATAGTGTAATAGTGTGTAATAGTGTAATAGTGTAATAGTGTGTAATAGTGTAATAGTGTGTAATAGTGTAATAGTGTGTAATAGTGTAATAGTGTGTAATAGTGTAATAGTGTGTAATAGTGTAATAGTGTAATAGTGTGTAATAGTGTAATAGTGTGTAATAGTGTAATAGTGTGTAATAGTGTAATAGTGTAATAGTGTGTAATAGTGTAATAGTGTGTAATAGTGTAATAGTGTGTAATAGTGTAATAGTGTAATAGTGTGTAATAGTGTGTAATAGTGTAATAGTGTAATAGTGTGTAATAGTGTAATAGTGTGTAATAGTGTAATAGTGTGTAATAGTGTGTAATAGTGTAATAGTGTAATAGTGTGTAATAGTGTAATAGTGTGTAATAGTGTAATAGTGTAATAGTGTGTAATAGTGTAATAGTGTCTAATAGTGTAATAGTGTGTAATAGTGTAATAGTGTAATAGTGTGTAATAGTGTAATAGTGTGTAATAGTGTGTAATAGTGTAATAGTGTGTAATAGTGTAATAGTGTGTAATAGTGTAATAGTGTAATAGTGTGTAATAGTGTAATAGTGTGTAATAGTGTAATAGTGTGTAATAGTGTAATAGTGTAATAGTGTGTAATAGTGTAATAGTGTGTAATAGTGTAATAGTGTGTAATAGTGTAATAGTGTGTAATAATGTGTAATAGCGTAATAGTGTGTAATAGTGTAATAGTGTAATAGTGTGTAATAGTGTAATAGTGTAATAGTGTGTAATAGTGTAATAGTGTAATAGTGCAATAGTGTGCAATAGTGTGTAATAGTGTGTAATAGTGTAATAGTGTTATAGTGTGTAATAGTGTAATAGTGTAATAGTGTTTAATAGTGTTATAGTGTGTAATAGTGTAATAGTGTAATAGTGTGTAATAGTGTAATAGTGTAATAGTGTGTAATAGTGTAATAGTGTGTAATAGTGTAATAGTGTGTAATAGTGTAATAGTGTAATAGTGTAATAGTGTGTAATAGTGTGTAATAGTGTAATAGTGTGTAATAGTGTAATAGTGTAATAGTGTGTAATAGTGTAATAGTGTGTAATAGTGTGTAATAGTGTAATAGTGTAATAGTGTGTAATAGTGTAATAGTGTGTAATAGTGTGTAATTGTGTAATAGTGTGTAATAGTGTAATAGTGTGTAATAGTGTGTAATAGTGTAATAGTGTGTAATAGTGTAATAGTGTAATAGTGTTATAGTGTGTAATAGTGTAATAGTGTAATAGTGTTTAATAGTGTTATAGTGTGTAATAGTGTAATAGTGTGTAATAGTGTAATAGTGTAATAGTGTGTAATAGTGTAATAGTGTGTAATAGTGTAATAGTGTGTAATAGTGTAATAGTGTAATAGTGTAATAGTGTGTAATAGTGTGTAATAGTGTAATAGTGTGTAATAGTGTAATAGTGTAATAGTGTAATAGTGTGTAATAGTGTAATAGTGTGTAATAGTGTGTAATAGTGTAATAGTGTAATAGTGTGTAATAGTGTAATAGTGTGTAATAGTGTGTAATTGTGTAATAGTGTGTAATAGTGTAATAGTGTGTAATAGTGTGTAATAGTGTAATAGTGTGTAATAGTGTAATAGTGTAATAGTGTGTAATAGTGTAATAGTGTGTAATAGTGTGTAATAGTGTAATAGTGTGTAATAGTGTAATAGTGTAATAGTGTGTAATAGTGTAATAGTGTAATAGTGTGTAATAGTGTAATAGTGTGTAATAGTGTGTAATAGTGTGTAATAGTGTGTAATAGTGTGTAATAGTGTGTAATAGTGTGTAATAGTGTAATAGTGTGTAATAGTGTAATAGTGTGTAATAGTGTAATAGTGTAATAGTGTAATAGTGTGTAATAGTGTAATAGTGTGTAATCGTGTAATAGTGTAATAGTGTGTAATAGTGTAATAGTGTAATAGTGTGTAATAGTGTGTAATAGTGTGTAATAGTGTAATAGTGTGTAATAGTGTGTAATAGTGTAATAGTGTGTAATAGTGTAATAGTGTAATAGTGTGTAATAGTGTAATAGTGTGTAATAGTGTAATAGTGTGTAATAGTGTGTAATCGTGTAATAGTGTAATAGTGTGTAATAGTGTAATAGTGTAATAGTGTGTAATAGTGTAATAGTGTAATAGTGTAATAGTGTGTAATAGTGTGTAATAGTGTAATAGTGTGTAATAGTGTGTAATAGTGTAATAGTGTGTAATAGTGTAATAGTGTAATAGTGTGTAATAGTGTGTAATAGTGTAATAGTGTGTAATAGTGTAATAGTGTAATAGTGTAATAGTGTAATAGTGTAATAGTGTGTAATAGTGTGTAATAGTGTGTAATAGTGTGTAATAGTGTAATATTGTGTAATAGTGTAATAGTGTTGCGGGTTGTGTCATTGCACTCAGTAGGGATATCCTCTTTCATTGGTCTATGTTGACCACTCCCCCGATCCTTAGGCCGCGCCCCCTTTTTGTATCCTTTGAAGCGTTTGTCATAGAGACTCGCGAGAGACCCTCTCCCCCGTTGGCCGGCGGTGCACAGGCGTCACCCACACTTTCACAATTTCCCCCGCGCGGAATTGTCTAGTTATTTATTATTCTTTATTCCACCGATTTTGCAAACACTTTGCAACACGTAAGCGTTCGCGCCCCATACACGTGAAAGGTATCAAAACGAGCGGCTTGCCTATGGCAACACCGGTCTCCGAACTCGTAAAGTTTCACCGCACCGTCTGGCTACGAATCGACTTTAAACGGTAAAATATCGGTCCCATTGGGAATGCATTGCATTTTAGAGTGTAGCAGCTGAAATAATCTTTTTCCCCCTACCTTGGGTGAATTGCGAGTGTGATCTCAATTTTGGACGTAGAAATAAAACAAACACATCAAAACGATGACACGGCTGTCATCCCGCTCACAAAAGAAAAATAAATGGAATTGGACATTTCTATCTCAACTGACGACCATTTGTTTGAAGGTTCTCCTCCCCATTGACCGCCATGCAATCGCACTCTAGAAATCACATTTTTCACACTATTTTTTAGCCTTCTGTTCCGATCGCCGAAGGAGTGCCACAATATTGCACGAATGTCACAATATCGCGCACAACCCTTCGCCTACTCGTTGTAGTGCTCATGTGCGCGTCACAACGCTTCATCTCTTATAGTTTTCTTTTAATCAATGTGACAATGCAGTCATGCATCTGCCTCCATACAAATGCATTGGATAGAAAATATGCAAGTCATAGTGATTGCTTCACCTGTGTGGCTCATGGCTCACTCATGATTGGTTCAGCTGTGTGGCTCGTGGCTGAGCTGCCAATGACATCATCCACTTAACCCATCATTGGCCATCACTGTGTTGCAGTACTGAATTGCTGACAGCGCCCTCTGTCTTGTGGGTTGTGTCATTGTACTCAGTAGGGATATCCTCTTTCATTTTTCATTGGTCCATGTTGACCACCTTTCATTGGTCGATGTTGACCACTCCCCCGATCCTTAGACCACGCCCCCTTAGGCCACACCCCCTCAGTGTATCTCTTGAACCGTTTGTCGTAGAGACTTGCGGATTGTGCCATTGTACTCGGTGTAATAGTGTAATAGTGTGTAATAGTGTAATAGTGTGTAATAGTGTAATAGTGTAATAGTGTGTAATAGTGTAATAGTGTGTAATAGTGTGTAATAGTGTAATAGTGTGTAATAGTGTGTAATAGTGTAATAGTGTAATAGTGTGTAATAGTGTAATAGTGTGTAATAGTGTAATATTGTGTAATAGTGTAATAGTGTGTAATAGTGTAATAGTGTGTAATAGTGTAATAGTGTAATAGTGTGTAATAGTGTAATATTGTAATATTGTGTAATAGTGTGTAATAGTGTAATAGTGTAATAGTGTGTAATAGTGTAATAGTGTCTAATAGTGTAATAGTGTAATAGTGTAATAGTGTGTAATAGTGTAATAGTGTGTAATAGTGTGTAATAGTGTAATAGTGTGTAATAGTGTAATATTGTAATAGTGTGTAATAGTGTAATAGTGTGTAATAGTGTAATAGTGTAATAGTGTGTAATAGTGTAATAGTGTAATAGTGTGTAATAGTGTAATAGTGTAATAGTGTGTAATAGTGTAATAGTGTGTAATAGTGTAATAGTGTGTAATAGTGTAATAGTGTGTAATAGTGTAATAGTGTAATAGTGTGTAATAGTGTAATAGTGTGTAATAGTGTGTAATAGTGTGTAATAGTGTGTAATAGTGTGTAATAGTGTAATAGTGTGTAATAGTGTAATAGTGTGTAATAGTGTAATAGTGTAATAGTGTGTAATAGTGTAATAGTGTCTAATAGTGTAATAGTGTGTAATAGTGTAATAGTGTAATAGTGTGTAATAGTGTAATAGTGTGTAATAGTGTAATAGTGTGTAATAGTGTAATAGTGTGTAATAGTGTAATAGTGTGTAATAGTGTAATAGTGTGTAATAGTGTAATAGTGTGTAATAGTGTAATAGTGTGTAATAGTGTAATAGTGTAATAGTGTGTAATAGTGTAATAGTGTGTAATAGTGTAATAGTGTGTAATAGTGTAATAGTGTAATAGTGTGTAATAGTGTAATAGTGTGTAATAGTGTAATAGTGTAATAGTGTGTAATAGTGTAATAGTGTGTAATAGTGTAATAGTGTGTAATAGTGTGTAATAGTGTAATAGTGTAATAGTGTAATAGTGTAATAGTGTGTAATAGTGTAATAGTGTGTAATAGTGTAATAGTGTAATAGTGTGTAATAGTGTAATAGTGTGTAATAGTGTAATAGTGTGTAATAATGTGTAATAGTGTAATAGTGTAATAGTGTGTAATAGTGTAATAGTGTCTAATAGTGTAATAGTGTGTAATAGTGTAATAGTGTGTAATAGTGTAATAGTGTGTAATAGTGTAATAGTGTGTAATAATGTGTAATAGTGTGTAATAGTGTAATAGTGTCTAATAGTGTAATAGTGTGTAATAGTGTGTAATAGTGTAATAGTGTAATAGTGTGTAATATTGTGTAATAGTGTAATAGTGTTGCGGGTTGTGTCATTGCACTCAGTAGGGATATCCTCTTTGATTGGTCTATGTTGACCACTCCCCCGATCCTTAGGCCACGCCCCCTTTTTGTATCCTTTGAACCGTTTGTCATAGAGACTCGCGAGAGACACTCTCCCCCGTTGGCCGGCGGTGCACAGGCGTCACCCACACTTTCACAATTTCCCCCGCGCGGAATTGTCTAGTTATGTATTATATTGTTTATGTTTAAATAACATTGACCTCATCTGGTCTTTCGAAAGACGCACGCACACACAGAAAGGGAGAATGCTATGCTGTAACGTCTACACACACGGAGCTACTGCTGTTGTTCTTGGGCGGATATGAGACTCGCCACAGGATTTTCAAAATAAGAGTATCGATATGAATCGATCTTATTACATTGCATCGATCCGATTCGATCGTTGATAATTACATCGATGTATCGATCTGGATCGATGTATCGTCCCACCCCTACCAAACACCAGAGTGCTTATTTGTCTAACAGAATAGTTTTACATTCATAAATCAAATCACAGCAGTTAATGTCATGCGAGAGGGTGATTGCCAGTGTACACAAGTGCATTCATTTAGAGAGAGAGAGAGAGTGAGAGAGAGGAGGGGGGGGACCGGGGGTAGAGAGAGGAGAGGGGGGTAGAGAGAGAAAGTGAAAGATATTGAGAGAGGGGGGGTAGAGGGGAGAGGGGGAGCGAGAAGGGGGAGGGGGAGAGAAAGATGGGGGAGAGAGGAGAGAGGGGGATAGAGAGAGAAAGAGGGGGAGAGAGGTGAAAGAGAGTGAGAGAGGGGGGGTAGAGAGGAAGAGAGGGGAGAGGGTGATAGAGGGGGGAGAGAGAAAGAGGGGGGAGAGAGGGAGAGAGAGGGGGGGTAGAGAGTGGAGGGGGGGTAGAGAAAGTGAAAGAGTAGAGAGGGGAGGGAGAGGGTGAGCGAGAGGAGGGGGGAGGGGGAGAGAGAGAGGGGGGAAGAGAGAGAGAGGGGATAGAGAGAGAGAGGGGGGGGGGGGGTACGTGTCTCACCTTTAGCTCCAGCAGCCACGGCTGAGAAGGTGGGACCAAACGAGGCCTCCATCCTGGTCTGTGGTGACAAAGACAGACGGAAGGATGGATGGAGAGAGAGGAGAGAGTGAATGTGGAGAATGACAATAGGCTGGGTGACATAAAGTATTACGGCAACTAATACTAAACATTTTCCAGCTAAAATATTGGTGGCCGAGTCAAGTACAGCATGTCAAAATAACCAGTGGGCCAACTTCAGGACAATTACTGTATTATCCAACATTTCACTGTGATATTAGAACTCATATTTCTGTGGTGTGAGGAGAGGGTAAAAGCCACTAGCTCTCACTGAAAACAAGAGCATTATTGAAACCATGTCTGTAAACCACAGACAGAACTATAACAAATTCTCTTCATTTCAGTTCTGATGATTGTGAGTCATCAGAAACATCTTTGTGATG
>NW_028173988.1:0-17792 GCF_963971535.1 Notolepis coatsorum | reverse complement strand
AAAGGACTGCATGCTGCCCAACGAGGGGGCGTGCCGCTTTTCTGCTTCACGCACCTGAGAGGAGTTTGCAATCAGCTCGGATGAGAGTACAAATATTGCAGACTCCCTTCCACTCCTTGCCGGGTCATCTTGTTACCACCACCTACATCCTACCACCTGCTGCCGCGTCCCCTGTGTGAGATGTCGGCGGCGTCCTCCCGCTCCTGTGGAGATTCCCTGTGCCGTATACTCCCGTGTCTCCTGTGTGAGACGTTGCATCGCTCCCCACCGTCCCATGGATGTTTTCCCTGGGCGCTCGCTCTCTTTCCTGGGATCTGTTTTTTTTTTTTTTTTTTTTTACTTTATTTTTTAGCGTTTGTCGCTTTTCTGGTCAAGCATGACCGACAGAAACAGGTTGAAATGGGATGTAGAGCAGGGGAAGACATTCTGAGAAATGACGGCGGGTCCGGGAATCGAACTCGTGTCCCCCAGATCCGTGACGAGCACGGTTTTCCCCGACGCAGAAATAGCGCCGAGATATGCGGTGAGCTACGGGAGCTCCCCCGGATCTGTGTTTTTTAATTGCCCGTTCGGCAGTTGCCCCCTGGTGAATCCTTCACTGACGGCACTCCGAACCGTGACATTATTACGTTGACTGTTTTTGCCTTGAGAGGACTCGTTTTTCTTCACGTAAATTTTTTCCTTAAAGGAACAGTGCTGCATTTTTTGTTGTTCATGATTCCTGGACTCTAGTGAAATTTACCCTTAAAGGAACAGTGTTGCCTTTTTCTGTTGTTTAATAAATAAGCCCTTGGTTTTGGCTAACTCTGAATACCTGTCTGTGTCGTGCAATTGGGGTCGCATTACAAACCATAACACATCGTCTCATTAACTACATCATATCACAATCATTACATTTTTACAGTAACAACGGCACAACATAAATTCAAACAGGCATGTACATTTGTTGACGCATGTCGACTACAGAATGCCTGCGACACCATATGCGATAGTCGGATATATGCGATATATCCCTTAGATACAGTGTCTCACAGGACGTTGAAAGACTAAATCTGCAAGCTGGCAACGCCCTTGTTGCCAAGGGGACTATGAATAAAAGTAGCCTACGTCTGTAACGTTTGACCCAAATACACGCAGAGCTGGTGTGATCCTATTTTAGATACACTGTGATTTAACAAAGTTGTATTAAGGATAGTAGGGGATTTAAAGGGGGATTTCTTCCTTATTAGATAGAAAGTGACTCGAAATAAAGGGGCGAGAAGGGGGATGACACCCAGATGTCAGATTTCAACCAGTAGGTTGTGATTACATGAAACACAGCTTTATAGCTCACTGAACCACCCCTATCCTTTCATTATTTCAAAACATAAACTAATACCAATCTGAAAAGATAATTTATCGAATTATCCATAGTAATTGTTCATCATCGTTTAGCTTCATATTAGCTAGCATATTAGTAGTGGCACGGTGGTGTAGTGGTTATCACTGTCGCCTCACAGCAAGAAGGTCCAGGGTTCGATTCCCGCTTGGGGACCAGGTTTCCGTGTTGCCAGGCACCCAGGTGGGGTATCTCCCAGGCTTTTCTGTGTGGAGTTTGCATGTTCTCCCCGTGCTCGCAAGGGTTTCCCCCCCGATAAGATAAATCCAATGGAAAAACATGCACAAACAGATCGCTGTCGCGTCCCTGACAAAGACGGACAGGAGGACTTGGATTGGTCCACGGGGCGCGGTACCTTGCAGACGCCCTATCTGCTCCCGGCTGACCTTGGTGGGAAGGACGACGGGATGAGTCAAGTGCAGAGACTCAATCACATCGGTGACACACAAAAAAAATATTTGTGTGTGTTCCTGTGTGTGTGTGCCGCCCATCGCATGTTTGTGTCGTTTGCATGCCAAATAAAGACTTCTCTAAAGTCCTGCATTATTATTATTATTATTATTATTATTATTATTATTATTATTATTATTATTATTATTATTATTATTATTATTATTATTATTATTATTATTATTATTATTATTATTATTACCAATAAGCCTACTTTCCCACCTCCTCAGACACATTGTGATGTTTCCCCAATCATGACTCTCTCTATCCCCCCCCCTCTCTCTCTCTCTCTCTCTCTCTCTCTCTCTCTCTCTCTCTCTCTCTCCCTCCCTCCCTCCCTCCCTCCCTCCCTCTCTCTATCTCTCTTTCTCTATCTATCCCCCCCTCTCTCTCTCTGTCTCTCTCTCCCTCTCTCTCTCTCTCTCATTCTCTCTGTCTCTCTCTCTCTCTCTATCTCTATCTCTAATCGGGGACCTCCTCTTTGCTACATTCTTTCTGAATGAAGACACTATGAGGACAACAAGCAAACAATGGCCTCGTGAAAAAGCATATTCATGGTTCAGTGTTGTGTGGGTGTGTTCAAGGAGACTATGAAAGAAGGAAGGGTCATGACGTCAGAATACCAGCATTCTATGCTCTGCTTGGTGCCAGACTTTGGTGCCAGTTCTATTGAAGCCTATGTGAGATGCATTGGTGAGCTAAATATACCATACAGTACATCAACCAATATATCAAAGGTCATGACATGATGACCCTTCCTTAATTTATAGTTTCCTTGGGCATGTTTGCATGTATGTGTGTATAAGTGTGTGTGTGTGTGTATATATGTGTGTGTACCTGCTGAGTGATTCCCGTGTGCGTCTGATGATGGTTCCGACCACCTGCTGCACTCGGCTGGCCCTCCGGGCCGGAGACCTACTCCTACATCTCTCCTTCTCCTCCATTTAACTAGAGAGAGAGAGGGAGAGAGAGAGTCAAAGAGAGAACAGAAGAGAGAGAGAGAGAGAGAGAGAGAGAGAGAGAGAGAGAGAGAGAGAGAGAGAGAGAGAGAGAGAGAAGAGAGAGAGAGAGAGAGAGAGAGAGAGAGAGAGAGAGAGAGAGAGAGAGAGAGAGAGAGAGAGAGAACCGGAGAGAGAACAGGAGAGAGAGTCAAAGAGAGAGAAGAAATGAAGGAGAGGGGGAGGGAGGGAGAGAGAGTGTGGGGGTGGGGGGAGAGAGAGAGAATGAGAGTGGCAGGAGGGAGAGATATAAGAGAGAGAGAGAGAGAGAGAGAGAGAGAGAGAGAGAGAGAGAGAGAGAGAGAGAGAGAGAGAGAGAGAGAGAGAGAGAGAGGGTAGGGGGAGAGAGAGACAGACAGAGAGAGAAGGAGAAAGAGGGTAGGAGAGAGAGAGAGAGAGAGAAAGTGAAAGGGGGTAGGAGAGAGAGAGGAGAGGATTTGGAGGGACAAAAAGAGAGGCAAACACACAGAGAGTCTGGTTCTGTCTTCATGCACAGCGCACTTGGCACTAGAACTAGCACTACAGCCAAATCTGCATTTTGTCTTCACCGTTTCATATGCAGAACATGCAGCTCGCTCTGAATACGATGAATAATGAGATATGTGGATGAGAGAGAGAGAGAGAGATGGAGGGAGAGAGAAAGATAGAGGGAGAGAGAGAGAGAGAGAGAGAGAGAGAGAGAGAGAGAGAGAGAGAGAGAGAGAGAGAGCAGTCAACATGAACAGGGTAAAACACGTCATGAGCAACAAGATGTGACACATGGACTGACAAAGCACAAGCATAATATAGGATATAGGGCACACTGGAGTGGAGCATAATATAGGATATAGGGCACTGGAGTGGAGCATAATATAGGATATAGGGCACACTGGAGAGTGGAGCATAATATAGGATATAGGGCACACTGGAGTGGAACATAATATAGGATATAGGGCACACTGGAGTGGAGCATAATATAGGATATAGGGCACACTGGAGTGGAGCATAATATAGGATATAGGGCACACTGGAGAGTGGAGCATAATATAGGATATAGGGCACACTGGAGTGGAACATAATATAGGATATAGGGCACACTGGAGTGGAACATAATATAGGATATAGGGCACACTGGAGAGTGGAGCATAATATAGGATATAGGGCACACTGGAGTGGAGCATAATATAGGATATAGGGCACACTGGAGAGTGGAGCATAATATAGGATATAGGGCACATTGGAGTGGAGCATAATATAGGATATAGGGCACACTGGAGTGGAGCATAATATAGGATATAGGGCACACTGGAGTGGAGCATAATATAGGATATAGGGCACTGGAGTGGAGCATAATATAGGATATAGGGCACACTGGAGAGTGGAACATACTGTGCTCAAATCACATGTGCGGAAAATAAAGACACGCATGATACTCTACTACATGTTTATCGTATAGTGACAACTGTTCACTAGGTGCACATTCTACTGAGCCTGCCCTTTAAACATGGACGTGGAGGGGGTGCGGGGGTACTGAGGGGTGAGAGGGGGGGTTGTGCGTTTAATCAAATTCCCCCTGAGAAGTGTAGCTGGGCTCCGACCACAACTCAAGGCCTCAGCGCCTCGGCCTCTGTGTTTATGCCCCTCTGATAATTCCTTGACAGTATTCATTCTCTCGGCCTGGGCGTTTACGGCTGTTTAATACGCTACAGGGGATTACCCACTGGTACATAGAGAGGGCGGTCGGGTGGGGGCCCTATTGTGTCGGATGAACCCGGGGAGCATTGTGTTTTGAATATTATGGTTTCAAAAGATTTGAAGTGGTGGATTTACAGTAGATGGGATGAAAACACATACAAGTTGATGGCCTATAGGTCTCCCGCCAGGAAGCTTCTCTCCCCTGTGTGTCTCCCCGACTCTGTCTCCCTCTCAGCCTTCCTGCGATCTTAAATATCAAGAGGCGTGGACTACCTACACTCTGCTTTAAAAATAAAAAGCGGATGGGCAATTTGACACGAATCAAGTGCTCGGTGTGATATGTACTGTAGGTACATAATCAGAGCCAAGTGTCTCCCTCAGACTGTTTGTACTATGAACTTGTATAGTGTAGTACGTTTTGTAGACTAGTTTCCTCTCGGGGACCATGAAGTGAATCTTATCTCATGTCATGTCATCTCATATTATATATCATCTCGTCTCCCATCTCATCTCATATCTCATCTCGTCTCCCATCTCATCTCTCACCCCACATCATCTCCCTTTATCCCATATCATCTCATCTCATCCCATATCATCTCATCCCATAAAATCTCATCTCATCCCATAAAATCTCATCTCATATCATATCATCTCATCTCCTATCATATCATCTCCTACCATATCATCTCATATAATCTAATCTAATATCATATAATTTTATCTCATCTCATCTCATCCCATCCAAAATGTACGACTATTTTACCCAGAGGGTACACAAACATCCTCCCACCCAGAGCTAGTGAACTAAGCCTTATATATATATAGGCCAGTGGAACTAAGTCACCCAGCCGGAGAGAGGGAAACCTTGGCACACGCAAAACATCTCATCCCGTCGCATCTTATCGTCTCATATCATGCTATATCATCTCATCTCATCTCATCATTTCATCTCATCTCATGTCTGTGTGACTACTTTCCCCCCCATGTGGATGTGAGAGGGGAAGGGAAGCCTTGAGAGTATCAGCCCAGAGCTGATCAATATGGCTAACAATGATGAATGAGTTCCTGAAACTAAATTCATGATCGATAGCTCTGCCTCTCCGACCAGCCCAATGGCAGCTTAGTTCGCTCAGCTCCCCAAAATATGAGGAGGAAACTTCTGGAAGCCGAGATGGGAAGATTGAGTGAAAAGTTTTAGAGGAAAGGAAACAGTTTAACTGCCACCCTACCGACCCTCTCCTGAGTGTTTTCAAATAATGCCTTTGTCCAATAAACAAGAGACGTTTACTCATTACTGCATAATTAGTCCTACTTAAAGGGGCACTTCACCAAAAAACAATGCTGATTTATTTTGCACATAATCTCACACACATCACAAAACTGTAAACAAATCCTACACAACGTTTAGATGCACAAGTGGGTCAAAATAACTTGGTGGGTTTGTTTTCTTTGTAATGAAAGGTTTTCATATTTAAGAAATTGTAGTTTTTGTATTACTACCCCAGTAGTAAAGAATTGGGTCAAAAACTACACACGTGAATTTAACCTCATAGGAACCTTTGATTCTTATCAACTGTATCTGTCAGGTATACATTTACTGTGGACCACACATTCAATATCAGTAGTGTCGCCAAAGAGGCTGGATACAGGAAGAGGGAAGACAGGTGGGGAAATTAATAGGAGGCCCTTGTCTGCTTATTTTCCCAGAGCTGGTGACGGAAGTTGCTAGAGAGTTCCACGTCTCTGTTCCTCCCTGTCTCTGGTGTCACCACTCAGGAAGATTACACAGCAAGATCTGATACATGTAGGTATTATCTTCATTTAATCAAATTGACAACATATTTGCACATTCATGACATATTGTGTGAAAGAGTATGTGTCAAATAAACATTGACTTTGATAATGTTGATAACGTTTAATTTTCAAGTTAGTAAGTTGTTATATATATATATGTATATATGTAGTACAGTGAATAGTTGTTTTGGGGGATTCAAAGGAAAGCACTACAACCAAATATCTAACAAACTTCTGACCATATCAATAATCCATCTTCGTCACTGGGACAAAATAGAGTTCAGATGTATTACAGGTGAAATGCCCCTTTTAAGGTTCTGAGTTGTATGCATACATTTTGCAGTGGTGGATGTGATATGTAAATACCTTGACGTGCCCAGATAAGAGGTCAGAGGAGTGATATAGATTTCCTTTTCCCATCAGCGACAATCAGTAGCTAAAACCACAGGACCTAAGCGCTAGACAGGATTCTGACATTCTAGCGGTAGTTCTTCAGACTAAACCTGGCCTCACTCTCCGGAATCTGCACCTGGCTTGCTGATAACAAACTATCATTACACCTGGGTAAAACAGAGTCCATTCTCTTCGGATCAAATAACAAGCTCAGCAAGACCGACGGCTTCTCGGTTACAGTGGGTGACAATATTGTCACAAGGAAAGATGAAATTACATACCTGGGTTCCATCATAGAGGAAAATCTTTCCTGTGACAAAATGGCATCCAAGGTAATAAAAAAAGTCAACCAATGAACTAGATTCTTGTACCGGATCTCCTCTCTGGTAAACAAGAATACCCTGAAGTCTCTGGCAGGAGCACTCATTCAAGGGTACTACGACTATGCTTGCACCTCATGGTACCAAAGCACCTCAAAGGCGCTAAAAACAAAATTACAAACATCACAAAACAAACTGGTCAGACTACTGCTTGACCTTACTCTTAGAACCCACCTCACCCCTGCCCACTTTGACTACCTAGGATGGCTTAGAGTAGACGACAGAGTACAGCAACTTGCAATGGGCCTGGTCTACAAGATACACTATATGACTAAGGTACCCATGTACATGTCAAAATACTTCCCAAAGGTCAGTGAATACCACGACCACAACACCAGAGGAAGCTCAACAAATCATGTTAAACCCAGATTCGGCTCAAACAAGGGACTAAACACGTTTCGCAATTATGCCACATCAATGTGGAACGCCCTACCCAAAGCTGTAAAGGAATGTGAATCCCTGCCCACATTCAAAACCGCTCTTAAAGAGCACCTACGGGAGGCTGCAATTCGAAACTGGCCACCGTAAATGTCCAAACCCCCCCACCCCCACCCCCTCCTAATAGACAGTCTCCTCCCCACCGTATGTATATATTCTCTCCCCACCGTATGTATATTTCTCTCCCACCCACCCACCCCCTCCTAATGTACAGTCTCCTCCCCATCATATGTATATACTCTCTGTCAGGATCTATGGGTAACAGTACTGTATATTTGCATATCGTATATGTCACAAATGTAACAGTACTATATACCTGTATGTCATGTATGTCCCTATGCCATAAATGTCATGATGTCATGTATGTTGTGTATGTAATGTCATAAATGTCACTATGAATTGAAAATGGTGGGACCCTGATGTAAACAAGACAAACATCTTTCCCTGGTCTGCATCCCCTTAACAATTGTGTGTATTGAGCCGTACTGTATTGTACCCATTCTGCAATCTGTTAAATAAAGTTTTCATTCATTCATTCATTCATGTGAGGTTTTGCCCGCTGCTCACCACCTTTTCTCTGTTTCTTTAAGCCTATACTGTTTATTTTCCCTTCTCACTCACTCTCTCTAGCCCCCACCCTCTCGTTCTTTACTCTCGTTTACTCTCAGTGGCCACACCTGGACTATTATCAATTACCTCTCGCACCTGTGGTGGCAGGCTAATTAGTTCCCCTGTGGGCTTTAAATACCAGGGCTCTTCCCCTCGTTTCGGCGTGGGGTCGTGTTGTATTCATGCTGAGTCATATTCTCTAACATCTAGACTCTTTCGGGAGATCCTCTGGTCTACCAATGCTGTAAGATGGATCTCTCCAGCCTTGAGATGTTTGCTCCAGCCTTCGTCTGCTGTCGCCGTAGCCTGTGGAGGAGACTGTTCTGCGCTCTCTGTAACTTCCACGGGAGGCACCCCAGCGCTCCACTGCAGACCCCAGCGCAGCTGTTCGTCCTGACGCACATCTAGACCAGCGCGCCAGATGCGCTCAAGCCTTCGCCACCTGCCGCCGTTTGCCTGGAGGGAGACACTGTACTGCGCTCTCTAATCCTCTACGGGAGGTATTCCAGTGTTCCACTTCAGACCTTCGAGCTTGGCACGCTCCTCCGTACCAGCGCTCAGACGCGCATCTTCCAGACCTTCGAGCTTGGCACGCTCCTCCGTACCAGCGCACTGACGCGCATCTTCCAGACCTTCGAGCTTGGCACGCTCCTCCGTACCAGCGCACTGACGCGCATCTTCCAGACCTTCGAGCTTGGCACGCTCCTCCGTACCAGCGCACAGACGCGCATCTTCCAGACCTTCGAGCTTGGCACGCTCTCCAGACCTCAGCGCGCCGACGCGCATCTTCCAGACCTTCGTGCTTGGCACACTCCTCCTCGCAGACGCACCCCGAGGCGTCTCTCTGTTCCGACGCGCACACCAAGGTGTGGCGCGCACTCTGTTCCTCGGCTCCGACAGCGGCTACCCGGTGGACGACACCCTCGCCACCGCCACTGTTCCGACGCGCACACCAAGGTGTGGCGCGCACTCTGTTCCTCGGCTCCGACAGCGGCTACCCGGTGGACGACACCCTCGCCACCGCCACTGTTCCGACGCGCACACCAAGGTGTGGCGCGCACTCTGTTCCTCGGCTCCGACAGCGGCTACCCGGTGGACGACACCCTCGCCACCGCCACTGTCCCAGCACTCTGTTCCTCGGCTCCGACAGCGGCTACCCGGTGGACGACACCCTCGCCACCGCCACTGTTCCAGCGCTCTGTTCCTCGGCTCGGACAGCCAGCCACCCGGTGGCGATGCCCTCGCCCCGTTGCTGTCCCTGTACCATTACGCATACGCCTGGGTGAGTTTTGATTGTGATGTCACTCACTCAGCGTAATGCCCCTTGCCCTGTTCCCGCTGCTGTCCCTGTACCTTTACGCATACGCCTGGGTGAGTTTTGATTGTGATGTCACTCACTCAGCGTAATGCTTTTTGCCCCCGTTCCCGCTGCTGTCCCTTTACCTTTACGCATACGCCTGGGTGAGTTTTGATTGTGATGTCACTCACTCAGCGTAATGCCTCTTGCCCCCGTTCCCGCTGCTGTCCCTGTACCTTTACGCATACGCCTGGGTGAGTTTTGATTGTGATGTCACTCACTCAGCGTAATGCCCCTTGCCCTCGTCCCGCTGCTGTTCCTGCACCATTACGCATACGCCTGGGTGAGTTTTGATTGTGATGTCACTCACCCAGCGTATTGCCTCCTTTAGTTCTCACTTAGTTATTAGTTTGGACATTTCATCTCCCACTCTGTTTTGTTCTCTCGTGGATATTATTTTGGACATTTCATCTCCCACTGTGTGTTTGTTCACACGAAGATAGTATTTACTTTGTTACTTTGTTATTTGGACTGTTCTGCATCTGCTCTGTTTGTTCCCTTTGAATATTAACCCTCTCCTCTGTTCTGCAGAGCGGCCCAGATGTTTTCCCACCAGTCCCCAGTTCCTCCCTGTCCCCAGCCCGCCTCCGCGGTTCTCTGTCCCCAGTTCCTCCCTGTTCCCCAGCCCGCCTCCGCGGGCCTCAGTCCCCTCTGTCCCAAGTTCTCCCCTTCTAGTTCCACCTAGTCCCTAGTCCTCTATCCCTAGTTCTCCTAGTCCCTAGTCCTCTTTCCCTAGTTCTCCTAGTCTCTAGTTCCTCTGTTCCCTAGGCGTTCCCTTAACCTTCCCTTAGGCGTTCCCTTACCTTCCCATAGTGTTCCCTTTTCCTGCCCGCCTCTTAAAGGCACTTTACCTTCCCCTCTTGTGTTATTCCAGTGTTTTGTGTTTTCTCCCTTAAAGGGACAGTGCCCTTTTTCCCTGTTCTAAATAAATATCTGTTTCTTGGCAAACCATCATACCTGTCTTGTGTTGTGCGATTGGGGTCGGTTACAAACCATAACAGTACGACCCCACCAAGTCTACGACCCCAGCCAGCACAGACTGTGTATGTTGAGTTTGCCTTTTTTTTTCTTGTCCCCTCTAGCTCCCCTGTTAGCCCTGTTAGCTTCCCTGTTAGCCCAGTTTAGCTTCCTTGTTAGTCCTGTTTAGCTCCCTTGTTAGCCTGTTACTCCCCTGTTTAGCTTGTTAGTCTCCCCGGTTAGCTCCCCTGTTTGCTTCCCGTTTTGCCCTGTTTGACCCCCCTGCAGCTTGTTAGGCCTCTACTACCAGCATGGCCCTGTCTGCTAGCTTTGCCTCGGCGGCTAGCACAGCCTCTATGTTAATGCAGCCCTTACTGCTGGCATAGGCCCTGTAGCTAGCCATGCCCTGGCAGCTAACCCAGTCCCTCAGCAGAGCCCCAGTCTGCTAGCTTGGCCCCGGCTGCTAGCACAGCCTCTATGTTTATGCAGCCCTTGCTGCTGGCATAGGCCCTGTAGCTAGCCAGGCCCAAGCAGCTAACCCGGTCCCTCTGCATGGCCTCCACTTTTTTTTGTGTAGTTTATCTCCCACTGCTAGGACTGTCCTTCCAGCTAGCTTGTTCTCTCATGCTGGTCCAGCCCTGTCTGCCAGCCTAGCTCCGGCAGCTAGCGCAGCCTCTATGTTAATGTAGCAGTACAGCTGGCATAGGCCCTGTAGCTATCAGTGCCTTGGCAGCTACCCTTTCCCCCTGCTAGCCTAGTCCGGCAGCTAGCGCAGCCTCTATGTTAATGTAGCAATACAGCTGGCATAGGCCCTGTAGCTATCAGTGCCTTGGCAGCTACCCTTTCCCTCTGCTAGCCTAGCTCGGCAGCTAGCGCAGCCTCTATGTTGATGTAGCAGTACAGCTAGCATAGGCCCTGTAGCTATCAGTGCCCTGGCAGCTACCCTTTCCCTCTGCTAGCCTGGCTCCGGCAGCTTGCGCAGCCTCTATGTTGATGTAGCAGTACAGCTAGCATAGGCCCTGTAGCTATCAGTGCCCTGGCAGCTAACCTTCCCTCTGCTAGCCCTTTCCCGGTGCTACCATGGTTACCCCTTTGCTACCCTGCTTGCCCCTCAGTTCCTCTAGACCAGTTTCTCTAGACCAGTTCTCTAAGACCAGTTCTCTAGACCAGTTCTCTAGACTAGTTCTCTAGACCCAGTTCCTCTAGACCAGTTCCTCTAGACCAGTTCCCCCAGTTGCCCCTCTGCTACCCTAGTTACCCCTCGGCGACCCTGTTTCTTTTGCTAGCCCCACTCTTGTGGTGGCTTCCCCTGCTGGCTTGGCCAGTACCTCTTGTTTTGCCCCCTGCCACTCTGTCTGTATTTGTTTTGGGTCGCCGGGTGGCTCCCGTTGAGGGGGGGGTACTGTGAGGTTTTGCCCGCTGCTCACCACCTTTTCTCTGTTTCTTTAAGCCTATACTGTTTATTTTCCCTTCTCACTCACTCTCTCTAGCCCCCACCCTCTCGTTCTTTACTCTCGTTTACTCTCAGTGGCCACACCTGGACTATTATCAATTACCTCTCGCACCTGTGGTGGCAGGCTAATTAGTTCCCCTGTGGGCTTTAAATACCAGGGCTCTTCCCCTCGTTTCGGCGTGGGGTCGTGTTGTATTCATGCTGAGTCATATTCTCTAACATCTAGACTCTTTCGGGAGATCCTCTGGTCTACCAATGCTGTAAGATGGATCTCTCCAGCCTTGAGATGTTTGCTCCAGCCTTCGTCTGCTGTCGCCGTAGCCTGTGGAGGAGACTGTTCTGCGCTCTCTGTAACTTCCACGGGAGGCACCCCAGCGCTCCACTGCAGACCCCAGCGCAGCTGTTCGTCCTGACGCACATCTAGACCAGCGCGCCAGATGCGCTCAAGCCTTCGCCACCTGCCGCCGTTTGCCTGGAGGGAGACACTGTACTGTACCAAGGTGTGGCGCGCACTCTGTTCCTCGGCTCCGACAGCGGCTACCCGGTGGACGACACCCTCGCCACCGCCACTGTCCCAGCACTCTGTTCCTCGGCTCCGACAGCGGCTACCCGGTGGACGACACCCTCGCCACCGCCACTGTTCCAGCGCTCTGTTCCTCGGCTCGGACAGCCAGCCACCCGGTGGCGATGCCCTCGCCCCGTTGCTGTCCCTGTACCATTACGCATACGCCTGGGTGAGTTTTGATTGTGATGTCACTCACTCAGCGTAATGCCCCTTGCCCTGTTCCCGCTGCTGTCCCTGTACCTTTACGCATACGCCTGGGTGAGTTTTGATTGTGATGTCACTCACTCAGCGTAATGCTTTTTGCCCCCGTTCCCGCTGCTGTCCCTTTACCTTTACGCATACGCCTGGGTGAGTTTTGATTGTGATGTCACTCACTCAGCGTAATGCCTCTTGCCCCCGTTCCCGCTGCTGTCCCTGTACCTTTACGCATACGCCTGGGTGAGTTTTGATTGTGATGTCACTCACTCAGCGTAATGCCCCTTGCCCTCGTCCCGCTGCTGTTCCTGCACCATTACGCATACGCCTGGGTGAGTTTTGATTGTGATGTCACTCACCCAGCGTATTGCCTCCTTTAGTTCTCACTTAGTTATTAGTTTGGACATTTCATCTCCCACTCTGTTTTGTTCTCTCGTGGATATTATTTTGGACATTTCATCTCCCACTGTGTGTTTGTTCACACGAAGATAGTATTTACTTTGTTACTTTGTTATTTGGACTGTTCTGCATCTGCTCTGTTTGTTCCCTTTGAATATTAACCCTCTCCTCTGTTCTGCAGAGCGGCCCAGATGTTTTCCCACCAGTCCCCAGTTCCTCCCTGTCCCCAGCCCGCCTCCGCGGTTCTCTGTCCCCAGTTCCTCCCTGTTCCCCAGCCCGCCTCCGCGGGCCTCAGTCCCCTCTGTCCCAAGTTCTCCCCTTCTAGTTCCACCTAGTCCCTAGTCCTCTATCCCTAGTTCTCCTAGTCCCTAGTCCTCTTTCCCTAGTTCTCCTAGTCTCTAGTTCCTCTGTTCCCTAGGCGTTCCCTTAACCTTCCCTTAGGCGTTCCCTTACCTTCCCATAGTGTTCCCTTTTCCTGCCCGCCTCTTAAAGGCACTTTACCTTCCCCTCTTGTGTTATTCCAGTGTTTTGTGTTTTCTCCCTTAAAGGGACAGTGCCCTTTTTCCCTGTTCTAAATAAATATCTGTTTCTTGGCAAACCATCATACCTGTCTTGTGTTGTGCGATTGGGGTCGGTTACAAACCATAACAATTCATTCATTCATTCATTCATTCATTCATTCATTCATTCATTCATTCATTCATTCATTCATTCATTCCATTGAAGTGATTTGGGCTCCGGCGCAGAGCTACAGCTAGCTACAGCTAGTCCCTCCTCAGCAGGGAGGTGTCAGTAGGGCACCGTGGGTCTGTCCCGTAAGAGGATTACAGGCCCTCTTGCTGTGAGGGCCCAGGAGTTGACAGGGTGTTACTTTGGAACCTCCCGCTGATCCGGATTGGTGCAGATTGACATGGACGAGGGAGGAGAGGTGATTGACAGCCGCCTCTCTGGGCCGACCTGCTTATCACACCCGCTGCTGTCCCGCCCCCGGCAGATCAATGATGGAGATGGACACTAACAAACCGATTGGCTTCATATAGATCTGGAGACAGGTTTGGACTACTAATAGAATTGTCAGTGTGTACCTGTGTGTGTGTGTGTGTGTGTGTTTTTCTGTGTGTGTTGGATGGGGTTGGAGGGTCTCTGGTGTGTGTGTGTGTGTGTGTGTGTGTGTGTGTGTGTGTGTGTGTGTGTGTGTGTGTGTGTGTGTGTGTGTGTGTGTGTGTGTGTGTGTGTGTGTGTGTGTGTGTGTGTGTGTGTGTGTGTGTGTGTGTGTGTGTGTGTGTGCGTGTGTGTGCACATATCAATGCTGCAGTCAGTGCTGACTCAGGTAAAGCATCTTTGTCTTTCACTTCTCTCTCTCTCTCTATGTCTCTCTCTTCTCCTTTCTTTCTCTCTGCCCTTGCCGACTCAGTCATCTCCGGTGACAGTCTCTCTGGGCAGCTGCAGACAACCATGCACAAATTCACAAGCACCTGAACTGCTTACTACCGTCACTCTGAAAGCAGCCCACCTTCTTACCTTTACTGAACCACCAGTGATACATGGTAAGACAGGTGTACACCTCCACTAAACCCCTACACCTCTACTGCAAGCCTACACCCATACTACACCCCTACACCCATACTACACCCCTACACCTTCACTACAACCCTACACCACCACTACACCTCTACTGCACCGCTACACCCATACTACACCCATACACCTTCACTACAACCCTACACCTCCACTACACCTCTACTACACCCCTACACTTCCACTACACCCCTATTACACCCCTCCACTCCTACTACACCCCTACTACACCCCTCCACTCCTACTACACCCTACACCATCACTACAACCCTACACCACCACTACACCCCTACACCATCACTACAACCCTACACCACCACTACACCCCTACACCACCACTACACCCCTACACTTCCACTACACCCCTATTACACCCCTACACTCCTACTACACCCCTACTACACCCCTACACTCCTACTACACCCCTACTACACCCCTACACTCCTACTACACCCCTACACTCCTACTACACTCCTACTACACCCCTACACTCCTACTACACCCCTACACTCCTACTACACCCCTACACCATCACTACAAGCCTACACCATCACTACAAACCTACACCACCACTACACCCCTACACTTCCACTACAGCCCTATTACACCCTACACCCCTACTACACTCCTACTACACCCCTACTACACCCCACTCCCACAACCCTCCTACACCCATACGATACCTCTACACTCCTACTACACCCCTACACCCCTCCTACACCCCTACACTCCTACTACACTCCTACTACACCCCTACATGCCTACTACACTCCTACTACACTCCTACTACACCCCTACACTCCTACTACACTCCTACTACACCCCTACACTCCTACTACACTCCTACTACACTCCTACACTCCTACTACACCCCTACTACACTCATACTACACTCCTACTACACCCCTACTACACTCCTACTACACCCCTACTATACTCCTACTACACCCCTACACTCCTACTACACCCCTACACTCCTACTACACCCCTACACTCCTACTACACCCCTACTATACTCCTACTACACCCCTACACTCCTACTACACCCCTACTACACTCCTACTACACCCCTACACTCCTACTACACCCCTACTACACTCCTACTACACCCCTACACTCCTACTACACCCATACACTCCTACTACACCCCTACACTCCTACTACACCCATACACTCCTACTACACCCATACACCCCTACTACACTCCTACACGCCTACTACACTCTCTTAAAAACTGTCTCAGGGACATAAAAAGCTGGATGGCCCTCAACTTCTTACAGCTAAATGAAAATAAAACGGAGATCATTTTGTTTGGCCCCCCCTCTTCCACCAAAACACTCTCCAACAGCCTAGGACAACTCTCCACCCACCTCAAACCCCACGTCAAGAGCCTGGGTGTAATCTTTGACCCAGAGCTCAAATTCGACCGGCAGGTAAATGCCGTAGTCAAATCATGCTTCTTTCAACTCCGCAACATCAGTAAAATAAAACCAATCCTTTCACCCGTCGACCTGGAAACGGTAGTCAATGCATTCATCACTTCACGCCTTGACTACTGCAATGCCCTCTACACCGACATCAGTCAGGCAGCCATGTCCCGCCTCAAAATGGTCCAGCACTCTGCAGCTAGGTTCCTTACCGGTACCAGAAAGAGAGAGCACATCACACCAGTCCTAGCCTCCCTACACTGGCTCCCAGTCCCACTTAGAATAGACTTCAAAATCCTGTTCCTCACCTTTAAAGCACTATCGGGTGCAGCACCCCTTTACATCACAGAGCTCATCACCCCCTACGCAGCACCCAGGTCACTAAGATCCTCCAACCAGGCTCGGCTGGTCCCCCCCCCCCCCCCCCCCCCGCACCAGACTCAAAAAGAGAGGCGATCGCTCCTTCAAGGCCGTGGCCCCCAAGCTATGGAACCAGCTTCCCCTGGAGATCCGATCTGCCCCCTCGCTGGAGACATTTAAGGCCCGTCTAAAAACCCACTTCTATTCCCTGGCCTTCAATAAACCCTGATTCTCCCACACTCCCATGTAATTTTATCCTGCCCCCTCCCTCTTGTATCTCTTCTTATGCTCCTCTGTCCCCTGTGTGCTACTGTACTTTGTGTTCCCCTATTCGTGTGTTGTCCTACTGTCCTACTCTCTGAATGTACTGTCTTGTCCTGCTGTGCCTTTTTGTATTTTTGTATTTGTGTATTTTATATTAGGACATTGATTTTAAGCTTTGACTGTACAGCACTTTGGTTGGCTCTTGTGCTTTTAAACGTGCTATATAAATAAATTACCTTACCTTACACTCCTACTACACTCCTACATGCCTACTACACTCCTACTATACTCCTCCTACACTCCTACTACACTCCTACTACACTCCTACACTCCTCCTACACGCCTACTACACCCCTACACTCCTACTACACTCCTACTACACTCCTACTACACCCCTACTACACTCCTACTACACTCCTACTACACTCGTACACTCCTACTACACTCCTACACTCCTACTACACCCCTACACTCCTACTACACCCCTACACTCCTACTACACTCCTACACTCCTACTACACTCCTACTACACCCCTACACCCCTACTACACTCCTACTACACCCCTACTACACTCCTACTACACTCCTACTACACTCCTACACTCCTACTACACCCCTACACGCCTACTACACTCCTACTACACTCCTACTACACCCCTACTACACTCCTACTACACCCCTACACGCCTACTACACTCCTACTACACTCCTACTACACCCCTACTACACTCCTACTACACTCCTACTACACTCCTACTACACTCCTACACTCCTACTACACTCCTACTACACCCCTACACTCCTACTACACCCCTACACCCCTACTACACCCCTACTACACTCCTACTACACCCCTACACTCCTACTACACCCCTACTACACCCCTACACTCCTACTACACTCCTACTACACCCCTACACTCCTACTACACTCCTACTACACTCCTACTACACCCCTACACTCCTACTACACTCCTACTACACTCCTACTACACCCCTACACTCCTACTACACTCCTACTACACTCCTACTACACTCCTACTACACTCCTACAAGTAATTTTTTCCCCCCGGTATCTCACTTGATTCGATACTCGGTAGTACCGACGTGTTTCGGTTTGGTAC
>NW_028173989.1:0-1000 GCF_963971535.1 Notolepis coatsorum | reverse complement strand
GTTTAGTCGTTATCAACATATCCATTTGTTAAAGATTATTGTCCGCCATCTTGTGATCCGGCGGAGTGATGTGATGTGATTCGGTTGTGGGCGGGTCCTGGGCCAGCAGCGTGGAGTGTTCCCAATACATACGTGTAAATGGACTTGTTTCAGCCAATCAGAATCGAGAAATGTGCATGCCGTTGTATAACATTAGATAAGCAGCCATCCTGACTCACACAAGTAGAGCTAATTGATTAATCAAAGTTTATCGCCCCCCCCCCCCCCCCCCCCCCCCCCCCCTATGACATCACCAAGGGGAAGTATTATCATTTCAGACTGTCGGATCCATGCAAAGACTAACCCTAAATAACATTTCAGACTGGACTGACAGATCCATACAAATACTAACTCTAACTCTAAATAACATGTCAGACTGACAGATCCATACAAAGACTAACCCTAATCCTAAATAACATTTCAGACTGGACTGACAGATCCATACAAAGACTAACTCTAACTCTAAATAACATGTCAGACTGACAGATCCATACAAAGACTAACTCTAACCCTAACTAGCATGTCAGACTGACAGATCCATACAAAGACTCACCCTAAATAACACTTCAGACTCACAGATCCATACAAAGACTCACCCTAAATAACATGTCAGACTGGACTGACAGATCCATACAAAGACTCACCCCTAAGTGTACAAGCATCTTGGAGGGTACCCCCTCAGTTTACCGATAGGCTGGGGGAATTCTGCCTAGCGACAGTGTTACAGGGGGCGTGTCCTCAATCACGTATAATAGGTGTATCAGTGCAAATACTCACCAGACTCAACTCCCTACAGACACTGTGACCATGAATCAATTACGTTGAAATGTAAACAACTTCCTTTTCAAAGCTTCGGTTCGGTGTTCCGTAAGAATGAATCATGCCTAACTATAAACGACTGGCTTTAGGAAAATAAAATAAATAAATAAATCGAATGAAAGCCAATTTGGTTCAGTCTCAA
>NW_028173990.1:0-3000 GCF_963971535.1 Notolepis coatsorum | reverse complement strand
TAGGGGAGAGTAGGGGAGAGTACGGGAGAGTAGGGGAGAGTAGGGGAGAGTAGGGAGAGTAGGGGAGAGTAGGGGAGAGTAGGGGAGAGTAGGGAGAGTAGGGGAGAGTAGGGAGAGTAGGGGAGAGTAGGGGAGAGTAGGGGAGAGTAGGGAGAGTAGGGGAGAGTAGGGGAGAGTAGGGGAGAGTAGGGGAGAGTAGGGGAGAACGGGGGAGAGTAGGGGAGAGTAGGGGAGAACGGGGGACATTGTCACACGGGTAGGTTGTCACATTCATTATATTTCACCACCAGAGGATCCTGTCTCCCATACTTTGGTATTTAAATGTCCAGAATTGGGGTCAGAGTTCACCTACATTGTCATATTTGGAGTGAAACAGCTGAATTTGAAGTGAGAGGACTTTTTGTGTTTTTCATGTCCATTTGTAAATATTCCGCTCCTCAGTATTCTTCTTCTAGGCTTTTACACAATTGGTTTATAATGAAACAATTATTACCCTTAAAAAGTGTGAAGGGATAGCTATAGTTTAGATTGTTGTTAGCTAGCTAACTAGTTGTTAGATGGCTGTTAGCCTTGATGCTATCAAGACATTCCAGTTGGGGTTGGTCGTCACATTTTCTTTGGGGTTGGTTGTCACATGTTGTGTAGGCTATTGTTGTTAGGCCGATTTATTGTGTTCTTATATTGTTATATAGGATGGCCTAAAGATGTGTTTCCTGTTTATGCTCATGTTAAGATGCATTAAGTTATGTATTTGTCAACTTGTCAATGCAATTAAACTTTCAAATTTAGTTCTGCCTTCTTGTCTTCTTTTTAAGATTTTTCCCATTAAAACACATGGTGACAACCAGAGCCATATGATAGAGAGTTGCGACACTTCCATAGGCTGTCCTTGTTATCGTGGAATGCGGAAGTGGAGCGCCTCATGTGGTGGTCGTAGTTCCAAGCGCTGCCAGCAGGACAAGTTTCCAGCTTTGAACCCCATTACTTTTCATTGTTTACGAGGCACTCTTGCTGGTAAGTTTACTTTACTTTACTTACTTTTTACATTTTAACACAGCAGACCACTCATGGATTTAGTCAATATTGGTATTTTATGTAGCGAGCTTCAGTTAAGTTTATCGTAAGTTAATAGCTTGTTAGATTCTAAATGCAGTTAGCTTGTCTTGCACAGTCTCTGGAGCGTAACAGTAAGAAGCATTATGTATAAAAGTATTCTGTACTTCTGTATGACAAATATTAAAGAAACTTGAAAGAAACTTGAAACTAACGTTACCATACGTTCGTCAAATGTATATAGTCTCTTTTTTAGACAATTTTTGTATCACAAACAATACTGTATTTGTAAATCTGGTATGTCATAAATGTATAGATGTAGCAATATTGTCTATCTGTATGTGTGTACAGTCTCCTCCCCATCATATGTATATAATCTCTGTTAGGATCTATGGGTAACAGTACTGTATATTTGCATATCGTATATGTCATAAATGTAACAGTACTATATACCTGTATGTCATGTATGTCCCTATGCCATAAATGTCATGATGTCATGTATGTTGTGTATGTCATATGTTATGATGAACCTGGGACCCTGATGTAAACAAGATGAACATCTTTCTCTGGTCTGCATCCTCTTAACAATTGTGTGTATTGAGCCGTACTGTATTCATATATGCTGTGTAGTGATATACAATGTACTGGTGGTTAAACTGGGTATAAAATATATAAATGAGTACTACTGAATAATAGTTCAGATGTATGTACAGAGTTGTAGTATTAGTATGTACAGTGGCCCCCAGCACCTAACCCAATCCATGTGTCTACATTTCTATGGTTGACATTTATGCACAAAAAGAAAATAACATAAAAAAAAGCTACAAGGTGGAATGTTATTGTCTGAAATTATTTTCACAAATGATTTAATTCATATTAAATATTATATATCGACTTACCATTTATGTAGGAGCGGTGGTGAGGCTGGTGGAGCGATGGAGAAGCTGGTGGGATGATGGAGAAGCTGGTGGAGCGATGGAGAAGCTGGTGGGGTGATGGAGAAGCTGGTGGGGTGATGGAGAAGCTGGTGGAGCGATGGAGAAGCTGGTGGGGTGATGGTGAGGCTGGTGGGGTGATGGTGAGGCTGGTGGGGTGATGGAGAAGCTGGTGGGATGATGGAGAAGCTGGTGGAGCGATGGAGAAGCTGGTGGGGTGATGGTGAGGCTGGTGGGGTGATGGAGAAGCTGGTGGGGTGATGGAGAAGCTGGTGGAGCGATGGAGAAGCTGGTGGAGCGATGGAGAAGCTGGTGGGGTGATGGAGAAGCTGGTGGAGCGATGGAGAAGCTGGTGGAGCGATGGAGAAGCTGGTGGGGTGATGGAGAGGCTGGTGGGGTGATGGAGAAGCTGGTGGGGTGATGGAGAGGCTGGTGGGGTGATGGAGAAGCTGGTGGGGTGATGGAGAAGCTGGTGGGGTGATGGAGAAGCTGGTGGAGTGATGGAGAAGCTGGTGGGGTGATGGAGAAGCTGGTGGAGCGATGGAGAAGCTGGTGGAGCGATGGAGAAGCTGGTGGGGTGATGGAGAAGCTGGTGGGGTGATGGAGAAGCTGGTGGGGTGATGGATAAGCTGGTGGGGTGATGGAGAAGCTGGTGGGGTGATGGAGAAGCTGGTGGGGTGATGGAGAAGCTGGTGGGGTGATGGAGAAGCTGGTGGGGTGATGGAGAAGCTGGTGGAGCGATGGAGAAGCTGGTGGGGTGATGGAGAGGCTGGTGGGGTGATGGAGAAGCTGGTGGGGTGATGGAGAAGCTGGTGGGGTGATGGAGAAGCTGGTGGGGTGATGGAGAAGCTGGTGGGGTGATGGAGAAGCTGGTGGGGTGATGGAGAGGCTGGTGGTGTGATGGAGAAGCTGGTGGGGTGATGGAGAAGCTGGTGGGGTGATGGAGAAGCTGGTGGGGTGATGGAGAAGCTGGTGGGGCGATGGAGAAGCTGGTGGAGGCTCTCTCCCCACA
>NW_028173991.1:0-1000 GCF_963971535.1 Notolepis coatsorum | reverse complement strand
GTTTCTGATCCTACTTGTGACTTGTGACTTACGATTGATATGACATTTTTACTGTAAGCTATATTTGTGACCACTTTGTACTTCTACTGTATTGTCTGTTTTATGTGTTCATTGTGTAACCTCCGTGTCCATGTTTGGACAGGTCTCCCTTTGGAAAAAGAGATTTTGAATCTCAATGGGATCTCAATGGGTAAAATAAAAGCCACTATGTGTGCGTGTGTGAGAGCATGCGTGTGGCGTGTTTGTGTCGGCCTGGGCATGCATGTGCGTCTGTGTATCCCCTTGGTCTACCTAAAGCTTTGTCGTGGCATCTCCTTGTGTATGTGTGCGCTGACAGACAGACTCAAAACACTCACAACATAGCAGACGGGTGGCCTGGGCTTAGGGCCCAAAGACAGCACTGTTACACAGACACACGCCACAGCGCAGACTGGATGGCTCTCAGCGAGCAACACACCCACAGCTCTGATATGTGAGTGTACTGTATATCTACAAACTCAAGCAAACATATTCATTATCGAGACAGAAATGTAACCCTTTGCACTCAAGAGCCGTAAAAACCCGGTTTTGGAGTCTTTTTGCACAGCCCGTGTATTTGCAGTTGTAAAGTCAATCCATATTGACTGTGTCATTGTGATATATCACAGTAAAGTACTCCACCTCTACTGTTTTTAATTATGAATGAACACAACACTCTAACTTACCATCTTTAAGTATTAAAGTACTCCACCTCTACTGTTTTTAATTATGAATGAACACAACACTAACTTACCATCTTTACATAATAAAGTACTCCACCTCTACTGTCTTTAACTATGAATTAACACAGCACTCTAAACTTACCATCTTTAGATATAGAGTTAGAAACATTGTTCCTCTGAAAACTTAAAATGGAGTCATATGGTTCTTTGCCTGAAGTGCTCAATACGGGACAACAACACATGACATAATTCCATCTGCTAACATAATATCGGGTGATCTCTTATGGGGAAAAGTGCAA
>NW_028173992.1:0-19472 GCF_963971535.1 Notolepis coatsorum | reverse complement strand
TCTGTTGCTCCAACACCGCCCCCTGCAGGCTGACAGGGTTCTAAGTAGAACCCCTCTGGTTTTGGAACCCCCTGCGTCTGCCCTGGGTAGTGCCCGGGAAAAGACACCGGTTGGTCGACGAGGTCAGAGGTCAGAGGTAATCCTAATCTGAAAGCACAGTCATTTAATCCCCCTCCCATGAGTCCTTTCAAGATGGAGGTTGACATCCGATGTCTAAAGACGCTAACGTGGGAGGTGTAGTGGGTCGTTAATGAGGTGGGGGTGGTGTGTGTGTGTGTGTGTGTGTGTGTGTGTGTGTGTGTGTGTGTGTGTGTGTGTGTGTGTGTGTGTGTGTGTGTGTGTGTGTGTGTGTGTGTGTGTGTGTGTGTGTGTGTGTGTGTGTGTGTGTGTGTGTGGTGTGTGTGTGTGTGTGTGTGTGTGTGTGTGTGTGTGTGTGTGTGTGTGTGCGTGCGTGTAGGAGGGAGGGGGGAGGGGGGCTGGATTATCTTAACCCTTTCACTACTGTAGTGTGGTAGTGAAACGGCAAACCATTTGTCGTGTGGCAGTGAAAGGGGGTTAACCTTCTGTAGTGTGGTAGTGAAAGGACCCTTTGTTGTGTGGCAGTGAAAGGGTTAACCGTCTGTATTGTCGCAGTGAAAGGGTTAACCATTTGGTAGTGTGGTAGTGAAAGGGTTAAAGAGCCTGCCTTCATATTTCATCTTGTCTGGTGAACAGTAACTTCACTGCGGAAGCTAACGTCACAACATTTGATCACCTATGGTTCAGTTTAGTGTCAACATATAATATTACTAATTAATTATTATTAATATTAATATATTATATATATATAATTATTATATATATTAATATTTAATATTACTGTAAATCCTCAAATATAGGACGGGTCTTGTATTTACCTCAGCCGCAAAGAGCACCAGGCCTTTATTAGACAGAGGCTTATATAAGAGGCAGGCCTTAATTTCACAAACTGGCCAATTGTAATTGTGATTGATTGATTGATTGATTGATTGATTTTATTTAGACATAAACATAATACAGATCACATGAGTATTTGCTTTGTCAGGGTGAAACTGTGGTGGATTAACGTAATTCACACACGGAAGTTGGAACTGTTTATAGGTTGCGGGGTCCGGGGACGATTTAGCGTGTGGTACCTTCTCTACTCTACCTCAGTCGAATCGAGTTGCATTGATACAGTAACATGCAGTAGCTTTAGCTAACGCTATCATAGCCAGCATGATCTGTAATGCCCAACTGGACAACGCCAGCCCCGCCTGCCAACGTCATATAGATAGCGAACGTTAACGTTTGAAAATCAAAGCCAACGTCATCCAGCCGACACCACAGATCTAGATATGACAACGTTAGCTAACGCTAAAGCTAACGGCAACGAGAGGGAAACGTTAATGTAGTCAGTGTAGAGAGAGGCAGCACTTAATTTGCATTGGCAAGAGTTTATCTCATTCTATATCACGGCACGAAAAATTAAATAAAAACAATTTTTTTTGCGACCTTGTATTGGAAGCCGGCCTGTATTTGTTTCTCCATGTATCAAACCCCCGGCTTATATAAGAGGCCCGTCCTTTATTCGAGTACCCTCCACTATTAGAGGATTTACGGTATGTAATAATATAATAATATAATATCACTCGTTGTTTGTCTTCAGCCACACAAACCCAACAAGTAAACGCATTAGAATTCAAAATGAATCATGACGGCGTGGCACATGTGTTCATGCTACCGTCTAGCCTGCTTGATGATGCGGTCAGCCAATCAGATCTCTCCAGGAAGTACCGCTGCCAGCCCCCTTTTGTTCTGCTCCCTCCCTCCCTCCCTCCCTCCCTCCCTCCCTCCCCTCCCTCCCTCCCTCCCTCCCTCCCTCCCTCCCTCCCTCCCTCCCTCCCTCCCTCCCTCCCTCCCGCTTTATTTTTTTCCGTAGCCGCATTTCTGGCAGACGCTCTCTGATTGGCCACTGACTGACGCTCTCTGATTGGCCACTGACATGTTTGCCCAATCGCGTGACGAGCTGTGTCTTTGCCCATTTCCGCGTCGAACAGCCTGCAAACTACCTGGCGTTCTATCGCCCTGCTCTAAGACAAACTCTAACCGTAACCAACAAAAGAGTGCCTAAGCTTAACCAGTGTAGAAACAGGCGTCGGCCAATCAGAGAGCGTCTTGCCAGAAATGCGGTTACGGAAAAAAATAACGCCTCCCTCCATCCCTCCCTCCCTCCCCCCTCCCTCCATCCCTCCCTCCCTCCCTCCCCGGCAGTAAAAACAGCATCAGGATGAGCGGAGCAGCAATAAAAGAAAATGGATGTCTGTCATAATGCTCCTCTTGCCTCAATTCATTTCATAGTGTGTGTGTGTGTGTGCGTGTGAGTGTGCATGTGCGTGCGCGTGTGTGTGTGTGTGTGTGTGCAGAAATACTAAAGTGAGATGCTCCGATCGCGATCCTTATCGACCCCTGTAGTCACACGGGGCTTGAAAAGAAGCGAAGACCTTGCATCACGGTGGTCGTTAGCGTGCAGCACTATATATCACGGCGACAGTGGCTCAGGTGGTAGAGAGCAGTCGTCTGGTAATCCTAGACGTTCCCGGTTGGATTCCCACTGACTCCTCCCGGTGCGGCATGTGTCGAAGTGTCCTTGAGCAAGACACTTAATAAATAACCCCTCTATCTAACTGCTACCGATGAGCAGGTTGGCACCTCGCGTGGTCGCCTCCGCCGTCGGTGTGTGAGTGAACGCCGGGTGAAATGTGAGGAACAAAATTGTAAAGCACTTTGGATAAAAGCTGTTATATAAAGGCAGCGTTCACAGCAGTGCTTTACACTAGAGCAGCGGTTCTCAAACTACGGGCGCGGGTAGGTGACAGTGTAAATGTAAATAATATTATTTATTTTTGTATATGTTCTGGCAACACATTTTGGCTAAATATGCCTCGTTTTATAAATGTGTATTGATAACATATTGCTGTAATTAAAATGTCTAATAAATATGCAAAGTTTGTATGAGGAAGTCAGAGGTAAGCGACAGCGGTGATTGGAGGATCAAGAAAAGGGGCAGGGTTTGAGACAGGTCTATTGCCTCATGGGTCGGCAGGTGTGTGGGCTTGATTGCACCTGATTCAGTGCAGCTGTGCCTATGGCAATGCTGAGTCTATTTAAGTTTGGAGATCGCAGTGTCAACTGCTTATTCATTTCCTAGTGTTGGCTATCATTTTGGTCACGCTTATTATATTGAAGTGTAGTGCTGATCTCTGATTCAGAATTTATCCTTTATTGTAGTCATTCTTGTTTTGGGCTATACTGGCGTTATTCTACACATAAACTCCCTTAGTGGAGGTTTATTGTTTTACGTTTCCAATATAAACTCTGTTATTAGGAGGTGCCTTTGTGGCTCATTTACTTTTCTACTATACCTCTTTATTGAGTGTAGTCCTGTTTTTTTGGACTTGATTTATTTTCTTACATTCCACCTGTAAAGGTTGTTTTGTGTTGTTTATTTTTCCCCCTTCTCCTAAAATGTCTGCGTGAGCGGTTTAGTGGTTATTCTTTTCACGGATAACTTAAGTCCCTATTATCTGCTCGTGAACCCACACACACCCACAGCCCTCACAGAAATTAGGCGATACATTAAGTGTGGGGTCCCAAAAAAAAAAAAAAGAAAATACGAAATAAAATGGGGTCGTGGTATAAAAAAGTTTGAGAACCCCTGCACTAAAGGACTTGCCCTCGTCCTGAGGACCAGTGTCCTGGTTCAGAGGGAGCTGGTGCCACGTGGTCCTGGTTCAGAGGGAGCTGGTTCAGAGGGAGCTGGTGCCACGTGGTCCTGGTTCAGAGGGAGCTGGTGCCACATGGTCCTGGTTCAGAGGGAGCTGGCCGAGGTTATTGAAGTGTGTCCTGAAGCACAGTCAGCAGCTCGGCTCGGCTGCGGAGAGAGAGACCATGTAGGAGGGTAGAGCTGGTGTCCCTGCTGCCTGGGGAGGCTGTGTGTAGCGCTGACACACACCTGCGGTACCTCTTGTCCTCCTGCTGGCCTACATGCATCATATGCCACAAGAACAGTCTCTCCTCTACTCTGTACTCTCTCTCCTCTACTCTTTACTCTCTCTCTCCTCTACTCTCTACTCTCTCTCCTCTACTCTGTACTCTCTCTCCTCTACTCTCTCTCTATCTCCTCTACTCTCTACTCTCTCTCTCTCTCCTCTACTCTCTACTCTCTCTCCTCTACTCGCTCTCTCTCTCTCCTCTACTCTCTACTCTCTCTCTCTCCTCTACTCTCTACTCTCTCTCCTCTACTCTGTACTCTCTCTCCTCTCCTCTACTCTCTCTCCTCTACTCTGTACTATCTCTCCTCTACTCTCTACTCTCTCTCTCTCTCTCTCCTCTACTCTCTACTCTCTCTCTCTCCTCTACTCTCTCTCCTCTACTCTCTACTCTCTCTCCTCTCCTCTCTACTCTCTCTCTCTCCTCTACTCTGTACTCTCTCTCCTCTACTCTACTCTCTCTCTCCTCTACTCTCTCCGCTCTCTCTCTCCTCTACTCTCTCCGCTCTCTCTCTCCTCTACTCTCTACTCTCTCTCTCCTCTACTCTCTCTCCTCTACTCTCTACTCTCTCTCCTCTACTCTCTCTCCTCTACTCTCTACTCTCTCTCCTCTACTCTCTCTCTCTCCTCTACTCTCTCCGCTCTCTCTCTCCTCTACTCAATTCAATTCAATTCAATTCAAGTGGATTTATTGGCATGACGCAGCTTGTACATGTTGCCAAAGCAAATGGTTGATAACATAAGCATGAATTACAAAACACATATTAATGTCATAGTACATACAAACATTTTCATCCTAAAATAGAACATAAAATATTACGCAATAAACATGTCAGGTGACTGTCACTCACTGTCCCTCAGTCTATGGCAGGCAGCAACATAGGCTGCTGCTAGCTCACAGCTTGTTGACGCCACGGGCACACTGCTAACGAATGAATTTCACGCGCGGCTCCCTCATGAGATCGCGCGCCTGGTCAGGCACACTGGACCTACGACTTGAGCGTGCGGAAGCGCACAGAGGAAGGCACATTTACATTGGGACAGCTGTAAATGCCTAGTCTATATGCGAAGTCAGTCATTTTAGAATGATGATCAGTGTGACTGTACTCCTGAAAGAGCAGCGTGTAGCCCCAGCAGCAGCAAGAGCTTATTATTATTATTATTATTATTATTATTATTATTATTATTATTATTATTATTATTATTATTATTATTATGCAACATTGTAATAGTTATAGGTATAAACAAACATACAGACAAACATTCGAGGCGTTTATTTGCAGATACAGACACAGCTGGTTGAACAACATCTATATCTGTGGTAAGAATGCAGATATTCAATTGTATTTCTGTGACAATGCGCGTGGCGCACGCCTCTCGCGCCGCCTCAAATAGGATGGAAGCGAAAAGATAGCTTGCCGCTCGGGAGCCGCTCGCGAGGCGCGCTCCCGCTCGCGGCCAGTGTGTGTGCCTACTATCGTCCGTTAACATGGGAGCAGAAGTGAAGAGGCAGCCGCCCGTCCGTCCGTCCGTGTTCATTCGTCAGCAGTGAGCCCGCGGCATGAGTCCTCCCCTAGTAGGACTGGTAGTTTTCCTGTATCTGGTAGTGCAAGGAAACCTTTTGTTATTAGTTCAAATTTTTTTAAATGCGTTTCTCTAATATCTTTATATTTTTCACATTTGGTGAGGAAGTGCAACTATGTTTCAGGCTCACTGAGGGTGCAATGACAGCATAGCCTTTGCTCTGCAGGGAGCCAGGTTTTCCTGTGCCTCCCCTTTTCAACAGCGAGGCTGTGCTCACTCAGTCTGTATTTTGTCAAGGTTCTTTTTAGTTGTTGATCAGTCACCATGCTCAAATAATCTGCTATGGTGTACTGTCGATTTAGAGCCAGATAGCACTGTATTTTGCTCTGTGCTTTTGTTTGTGTTTTCCAATAGGTGATGTAGTTTTGTTTTAGCTGTGTAGTCATTTGATTTATTCTGATTGGTGATGTGTTCTGTTCCTGAGGTGTGTTAAGAGAGCAAGTTTGTGGACTCAGCCTCAGGACCAGCTGGGTAAGGGGGTTCCTGATGCTCCTCAGCTCTTGGCACTGCAGGGCTTGATAATGGTACGAGAGGGGGTCACTTCGTTTTAGGTGTGTCCAAAAGTTAATTGCTCTTTTTTGTATTTTTAGTATTAGTGGGTAACGGCCTAATTCTGCCCCTCTCTTCTCTACTCTCTACTCTCTCTCTTTCTCCTCTACTCTCTACTCTCTCTCTCCTCTACTCTCTACTATCTCTCTCTCTCCTCTACTCTATACTCTCTCTCTCCTCTACTCTCTACTCTCTCTCTCTCCTCTACTCTCTCCGCTCTCTCTCTCCTCTACTCTCTCTCCTCTACTCTCTACTCTCTCTCTCTCTCTCTCCTCTACTCTCTACTCTCTCTCTCTCCTCTACTCTCTCCGTTCTCTCTCTCCTCTACTCTCTACTCTCTCTCTCTCCTCTACTCTCTACTCTCTCTCCTCTACGCTCTACTCTCTACTCTCTCTCTCCTCTACTCTCTACTCTACTCTCTCTCCTCTACTCTCTCTCTCTCCTCTACTCTCTACTCTCTCTCTCTCCTCTACTCTCTACTCTCTCTCTCTCCTCTACTCTCTACTCTACTCTCTCTCCTCTACTCTCTCTCTCTCCTCTACTCTCTACTCTCTCTCTCTCCTCTACTCTCTCTCTCTCTCCTCTACTCTGTGCATTCGTATCAGTGAACACTGCAGACAGAGACTCATTTAGAACATTAATATCAGTGAACACACTGTAGTGTACCAGGACACACGCAGGACCATTTAGAACATTAATATCAGTGAACACTGTAGTGTACCAGGACACACGCAGGACCCTTTAGAACATTAATATCAGTGAACACACTGTAGTGTACCAGGACACACACAGGACCCTTTAGAACATTAATATCAGTGAACACACTGTAGTGTACCAGGACACACACAGGACCATTTAGAACATTAATATCAGTGAACACTGTAGTGTACCAGGACACACGCAGGACCCTTTAGAACATTAATATCAGTGAACACACTGTAGTGTACCAGGACACACACAGGACCCTTTAGAACATTAATATCAGTGAACACACTGTAGTGTACCAGGACACACGCAGGACCCTTTAGAACATTAATATCAGTGAACACTGTAGTGTACCAGGACACACACAGGACCCTTTAGAACATTAATATCAGTGAACACTGTAGTGTACCAGGACACACACAGGACCATTTAGAACATTAATATCAGTGAACACTGTAGTGTACCAGGACACACACAGGACCCTTTAGAACATTAATATCAGTGAACACACTGTAGTGTACCAGGACACACACAGGACCCTTTAGAACATTAATATCAGTGAACACACTGTAGTGTACCAGGACACCCACAGGACCCTTTAGAACATTAATATCAGTGAACACTGTAGTGTACCAGGACACACACAGGACCCTTTAGAACATTAATATCAGTGAACACTGTAGTGTACCAGGACACACACAGGACCATTTAGAACATTAATATTGTCCGGTCTGAAAAGGCCTCAGTGAGCTGTTTCAGTGGAATTGCGTTGCCGGGGAACAGCGACGTGTATTACATGATGTCCTGCTGTCAATGAACAACTGCAGCGTGGAATAAACATGAACTATTTATGTTGTCAAGTGGGAAACCGTCCGTAAAGCTAATTGTCACTCGTGCTCTCATCCAGTCTCGTACTCGGTCCAGTTTTATCTTCCCCTCACAGGTTTAAGCGATGTTGCGTACAGCGGTTTACCGTCCGAGTCCCGAGACAGACGGTACAGTCATACTGTACACGCGCGTATCTCCCTTTAATCCGACTCGCGTGTTAAATCGTGTTTTTATTCTGCAGTTAGTCTAATCTAATCTGGCCCATGCAGGTGTTACTGGTTCTGCATACAGTGATGTCCCGCTGGTGTGAATCCTGAACATCACACGTGCTGCAGTTTTACCCCGTTACACCGTGTTACATCATAACTGATTATTCAAAGAGGTGTGTGTGTGTGTGTGTGTGTGTGTGTGTGTGTGTGTGTGTGTGTGTGTATGTGTGTGTGTGTATGTGTGTGTGTGTGTGTGTGTGTGTGTGTGTGTGTGTGTGTGTGTGTGTGTGTGTGTGTGTGTGTGTGTGTGTGTGTGTGTGTGTGTGTGTGTGTGTGTGTGTGTGTGTGTGTGTGTGTGTGTGTGTGTGTGTTTGTGTGTGCGTGTGTTGTTCGGGTCGTTTAGTGTTATAGTTAGATGTCTGGTATTTTGAAGGCATACCATACACACACACACACATTCACATTTGCTCATACACACAGAAATGTGCATGCACACGCAAATGCGCACGGAGACACGTGTATGCATGTGCACTTGCACACACACACACACACACACACACACACACACGCATACAGTACGTTCACTCACACAGTGCACGGTTGGCGTGAGATGAATGAGAATTATTTATGTTCACCGTGTCTCTATACACAGACTAGAAACAAAGACATGAAGCAAGAGAGAGAGAGGAGGAGGTGAAGAGAGAGAGAGAGATGAGGAGGTGAAGAGAGAAAGAGGTGAACGAGAGGAGGGGAAGAGAGAGAGAGAGAGGAGGCGAATAGAGAGGATGTGAAGATAGAGAGAGGATGAGGTGAAGAGAGAGGAGGTGAAGAGAGAGAGAGGATGAGGTGAAGAAAGAGAGAGGAGGAGGTGCAGAGAGATGAGGTGAAGATAGAGAGATGAGGAGGTGAAGAGAGGATGATGTGAAGAGAGAGAGGATGAGGTGAAGAGAGAGGAGGTGAAGAGAGAGAGAGAGGATGAGGTGAAGAGAGAGGAGGTGAAGAGAGAGAGAGAGAGGATGAGGTGAAGAAAGAGAGAGGAGGAGGTGCAGAGAGATGAGGTGAAGATAGAGAGATGAGGAGGTGAAGAGAGGATGATGTGAAGAGAGAGAGAGGATGAGGTGAAGAGAGAGGAGGTGAAGAGAGAGAGAGGAGGAGGTGAAGAGAGAGAGAGGAGGAGGTGCAGAGAGATGAGGTGAAGATAGAGAGATGAGGAGGTGAAGAGAGGATGATGTGAAGAGAGAGATGAGGTGAAGAGAGAGAGGAGGTGAAGAGAGAGAGAGGAGGAGGTGAAGACAGAGAGGAGGTGAAGAGAGAGAGAGGAGGTGAATAGAGAGAGGAGGTGAAGAGAGAGAGATGAGGAGGTGAAGGGCAGCTGATTTACAGTTTTTTTTGTGTAGATACGGTACAGAATTTTGCCATCCGGACACATTCAATTTGAAATATGAATATAGAATATCAGGACTATAAATTTAATTAATAAGTTAAATCTGAATTTATTACCACTAGGTGCCTGTTACAGGGCAGTACAGACTGTAAATTAAATCTACTGTAAGTACAGTTACTTTTGTATAATGTACATTGCTCCGTAATTTTTTTTACCAGATTGCGTTTTATTTCTAGACGTTCACAGAAAGGTAAAGAAACAATATACGTTGTATTTTATGGCAATAACGTTGAGCTTTGTTCAACCCTTTGTTCCTGAGATAAAGCCGCTTCATAAAGAGGCTGGTTGCTGCCACTTCTATGTCTGTGTTGGACTATGGTGATGTTATATATATTTATTTCTTATATTAAAGTATATTTAGTTTTTAAGAATTGTAAAGGATAGGCAAAAATAAGCATGTGCTTCAGCCTATTCCTTTTTTCGTTCATTGAGTTTGGATTTTGTGTGTGAGCTTACTTTGAATATACATTTGTCATATTTTTTTGTCATTTTTTTGTGTGAAAGTCCACACAAGTGTGTTTTTGATTGATCTGTAAACAAAGACCGAAAATAAACTATTCATCATCATCATCATCATCATCATCATCATCATCATCATATACATGTTGCATGCATCCTCGAAATGCCTACACTCACTGGATTCTGTCTACCATGGAGCGCTGAGATTCATCACAAATTTTAAAGTCCTTACCCAACATTGTACTTTGTATTCTCGGGTGGGATGGTCTGCCCTGTCCACCCGCAGACTCAACCACCCTGGCCCGCCCCCCTTTGCACAAACGGGCAAGCATCTGTCACCGACCGACACTGTTACCGTGACTGTCCTATATGTACTATTTATGTATATATGTTTTGACGTTTTTGATGTTTGATGTCTGTTTCATGTTTGATATAACCAGTGCTCAACATCTGTACCGAAAACAATTACCACCAACCATCGTTGTGTGGCATTAAAGTATCTTGTATCTTGTATCTTGTATCCTTATTTATAAGGCTATCCTTGGACTGCTGCCAACTTACCTACAGATGTACATTCTCCAAAAAAGTGGGCAGTTATGGTCTTCGTTCCCAGGGCTTATTTTTACTAACTGTCCCTCAGGTCCGTACTGAACTGAGAAAAAGGGCGTTCAGATATGCAGCTCCCTCCACCTGGAATCAGCTACAAAACCACCTGCACTTGCATGAGCTGGTCTCACTGGTTGCTTTTGAAACCCTTCTAAGCGATATGGAATCCAGCACATCTGGCTGCAGATGTTTTGACTGACTTTAAATGGTTCTGTGAATTGTCCTTGTTTTTGTTTTAATTGCTATATGTTTTTTTTTTTTTATTGTTTTCGTCTGTAAATGTGAAACTGTAACTGTGCTGCTGCCTATCTTGGCCAGGACGCTCTTGTAAAAGAGATTTTTAATCTCAATGAGACTTTTTCCTGGTTAAATAAAGGTTAAATAATCTTTTTTTTTAAAACACGAAAATCATATAAAATGGTTGGACTTCCGTTGTCGGCGGCTGGTGTGAGCTGGGTATTGTAGTATTATGAAATTCCGATGTCCATCGAAAGCCCTGGGTCTCCTCTTTCTTAGGACTACAACGATTTCATTACTGCTTCTTCTTCTCACATCTAAATCGTCCAGTGCAATGCGTGGAGATTTAGCTCAAATTTAGCTAATAACACTTAAAATCATTGGTAAAAAAACGTAGAGCTGAAAATATACACGTTGACTGCTGTTTTGACAGGGTTAGGGTCTTTACTCTTGGCTACATTTGAAAAAGAAATGCAACATCACTTAATATGGACTGTATTGATCTATTTGTGACGTGACATAAATCTCGGCCTGGTTAAAAAAAAAGTACTGTGTGATGTTGTTGGCTGGTTTTAAACTGGTTTAGAACCGAATGTAACGCATTGTATTCACATCTCATCGCCCGCAGGCCGCATTTCTGAACTTCCCCTTTAAGTAAGATAAACATACACATGGAATGTTTCATAAGCGTTGCGCAATTCTGCCGCGACAACAACACCATGTTTTTCATTGTGTACATTGTGCCTTCCTAAAGAATTCCCCTGTTGTGCTTTGTGTACAGAGATGTTGTGTCTATGTGGCTTCATAAATGAGGCCCATGTGTAGGTTACAGCGTGGGTCCAGAGAGAGAGGACGGAGAGAGAGGAGGACAGAGAGAGAGGAGGACAGAGAGAGGAGGACAGAGAGAGAGGAGGACAGAGAGAGGACAGAGAGAGAGAGGAGGACAGAGAGAGAGGAGGACAGAGAGAGAGGAGGACAGAGAGAGGAGGACAGAGAGAGGGGAGGACATAGAGAGAGGAGGAGAGAGAGGAGGACAGAGAGAGAGGAGGACAGAGAGAGAGGAGGACAGAGAGAGAGGAGGACAGAGAGAGAGGAGGACAGAGAGAGAGGAGGACAGAGAGAGAGGAGGACAGAGAGAGAGGAGGACAGAGAGAGAGGATGACATAGAGAGAGGATGACATAGAGAGAGGAGGACAGAGAGAGAGCAGGACAGAGAGAGCAGGACAGAGAGAGGAGGACAGAGAGAGAGGATGACATAGAGAGAGGAGGACAGAGATAGAGGACAGAGAGAGAGGAGGACAGAGATAGAGGAGGACCGAGAGAGGAGGACAGAGAGACGAGGAGGAAATAGAGAGGAGGACAGAGAGAGAGGAGGACAGAGAGAGACGAGGACGGAGAGAGAGCAGGACAGAGAGACGAGGACAGAGAGAGAGGAGGAAATAGAGAGGAGGACAGAGAGAGAGGAGGACAGAGAGAGAGGAGGACAGAGAGAGAGGAGGACTGAGAGGGAGGAGGACAGAGAGAGAGGAGGACAGAGAGAGAGGAGGAATGCAGGCAAAGGCAAAGGGAGCAAGCATTTATCACATAATGGATTGTTCTCCAGCGTATTGATGGATGGTTCCATCATTGACCAATACGCTCACAGAGAAAAAACCCATTGTTTACTGTGGGAGGAGGAACAACGGCTCTGATCATCATGGGAGACGAGATGAACCTTCTCTGCTGAGGACTTGAGAAGCCTCTGTATCTAATGAAGTCATATAGCAAGAGAGAGAGAGAGAGAGATACGTGAATTGTTTTTTTATGAATGGAAAGGAAAAGAGAAGAGAAGAGAGGAGGATAGGTGAGTGGAAGAGAGATGAGGAGAAGAGAGGAGAAAATGAGAGGTGAGATTTGATTTGATTTGATTTTATTAGGGATCCCCATTAGCTGGTGCGATAGCAACCAGCTAGTCTTCCTGGGGTCCACACACAAAAAAACACAAAAACAATCACCATTGCAAAAAAACAAAATTATTAAAAGTCAGTACACACAATGCATAATGAACCTACTGTAACAATTAATATAGCTAAAATTGTAAAACAAAAACAAAAAACCACTTTACAGTGTTAAAAACAATTTAAAAACAATTTAAGATTCTTTTTAAAAGTGAATCTACTGTAAATGCAGCAGAGGTTCCGAGGCAGGCCATTCCACAGAGTTAATGCTCTAAAAATAAAAGATCTCCCCAGAGCGCTGGTTCTAGGACCTGGCAATTCAAGCTGCCCACTACTGGAACCTCTAGTGTAATGCTCGTGCACAGTATTACTAAAAACAATCTGATTATGTATAAAAACAGGAGTCTTACTGCTCATGACCAACTTGAACAGCACAAGTATATTAAAAGACAATCTATTTTCAACGTTAAGCCAAGAGAGGCGGGCATGCATACGGCTCACATTAGACCTTAGTGAGCAGCCCAGTACCAACCGTGCTGCCCTGTTCTGGACCACCTGGAGCTTCCTGAGGTCACCACTGGCAGCAGATGACCACATCGCAGAGCAATAGTCAAGATGACATAAAACTAAACTTTGCACTATCTGACATAAAAGGGGACGGGCAACAAAAGAAGCACATTTCCTGGAAATACCAATTGCTCATCCCATTTTTAAAACAATATAATTAATATGCTGAGACCAAGACAGAGTGCAATCCAGCATCACTCCAAGGAGTTTAGTACTTTCAACTTGTTGAACTGCTGAATTACACAAGTTTAAATGAAGCTTTGGATTTGTAGATAACCTGTGCCTTGTTCCCAGCACAATACATTTAGTCTTGGAGATATTAAGGACAAGTCTATTACATACTACCCAGTCATGCACAACTTTAAGTTCTCTACTCAAAACTTCATTAAGTACATTGCATGATGGTGCCGCGTAATACAATGTTGAATCATCTGCATAAAGAACTGTTGTAGCACATTTGGTAGCCCAAGATAGGTCATTCGTAAATACAGAGAAGAGCAAAGGTCCTAGGCAACTTCCTTGCGGCACGCCACACTCTAGACCTCTGCTACTGGACAGGCTGCCATTTAGATGCACCTTCTGTGATCTAGAGGACAAATAACTTAGTATCCACTTTAAAGCAGAAGAGTTAAAACCATAACATTTAAGTTTATCAACCAGTAGAGAATGGTCCAGCACATCAAATGCAGCACTAAAATCTAACAGCACAGCTCCCACCAACATAGAGTTATCTATAGCTTTAAGCCAGTCATCAGTCATCTGTATCAAGGCAGTAGAAGTAGAGTGACCAGCTCTATAGGCATGTTGAGAATCTGTTGCAAGCTTGTTTGAAACAAAATACTCTTGAATTTGTGAATGCACCAACTTTTCCATGATTTTGCTCAAGACAGGTAAAACCAGGTTTGAGATGAAATCGCTTTTAATCCACTTTCCATAATGAAACATCTTCGCTGCTTAGACTGGAGTTAAAACTTGGCCTGCTGTCAACAAAAAGCATTTGTGGTTATATTAAGTCATTAGACTATCTCTCTCTCTCTCTCTCTCTCTCTCTCTCTCTCTCTCTCTCTCTCTCTCTCTCTCTCTATATATATATATATCTCCACTGCTCTGCTAACTGTGTCTACATGGTGGCTTCACATATCTCTCTCTCTCTCTCTCTCTCTCTCTCTCTCTCTCTCTCTCTCTCTCTCTCCCTCTCTCTATCTCTCTCTCTCCACTGCTCTGCTAACTGTACACGGTGCCTTCACGTCTGTCTCTCTCTCTCTGTCTCTCTCTCTCTCTCTCTCTCTCTCTCTCTCTCTCTCTCTATCTCTCTCTCTCTCTCTCTCTCTCTCTCTCTCTCTCTCTCTCTCCACTGCTCTGCTAAATGTCTACACGGTGCCTTCACGGTGCCTCTGTCTCTCTCTCCTCTCTTTATTTTAGTACTTTATTATCTAAAGATGGTAAGTTAGAGTGTTGTGTTCATTCATAGTTAAAGGCAGTAGAGGTTGAGTACTTTATTATCTAAAGATGGTAAGTTAGAGTGTTGTGTTCATTCATAGTTAAAGGCAGTAGAGGTTGAGTTCTTTATTATCTCAAAGATCAGTAAACATTTACTGTTGTCATGCACCCAGGGCAGAGGTGTGTCAGGCTGTGAGGTCTAGACGTAGAGCTGTGTCAGGCTGTGACGTCTAGACGTGGAGCTGTGTCAGGCTGTGGCGTCTAGACGTAGAGCTGTGTGTCAGGCTGTGACGTCTAGACGTAGAGCTGTGTCAGGCTGTGACGTCTAGACGTAGAGCGGTGTCAGGCTGTGAGGTCTAGACGTAGAGCTGTGTCAGGCTGTGACGTCTAGACGTAGAGCTGTGTCAGGCTGTGACGTCTAGACGTAGAGCGGTGTCAGGCTGTGACGTCTAGACGTAGAGCTGTGTCAGGCTGTGACGTCTAGACGTGGAGCTGTGTCAGGCTGTGACGTCTAGACGTGGAGCTGTGTCAGGCTGTGGCGTCTAGACGTGGAGCTGTGACGTCTAGACGTAGAGCTGTGTCAGGCTGTGATGTCTAGACGTGGAGCTGTGTCAGGCTGTGACGTCTAGATGTAGAGCTGTGTCAGGCTGTGGCGTCTAGACGTGGAGCTGTGACGTCTAGACGTAGAGCTGTGTCAGGCTGTGATGTCTAGACGTAGAGCTGTGTCAGGCTGTGAGGTCTAGACGTAGAGGTGTGTCAGGCTGTGACGTCTAGACGTAGAGCTGTGTCAGGCTGTGGCGTCTAGACCTAGAGCTGTGTCAGGCTGTGACGTCTAGACGTGGAGCTGTGTCAGGCTGTGACGTCTAGACGTAGAGCTGTGTCAGGCTGTGGCGTCTAGACGTGGAGCTGTGTCAGGCTGTGAGGTCTAGACGTAGAGCTGTGTCAGGCTGTGAGGTCTAGACGTAGAGGTGTGTCAGGCTGTGACGTCTAGACGTAGAGGTGTGTCAGGCTGTGAGGTCTAGACGTAGAACTGTGTCAGGCTGTGAGGTCTAGACGTAGAGCTGTGTCAGGCTGTGGCGTCTAGACCTAGAGCTGTGTCAGGCTGTGGCGTCTAGACCAGCGTTTCCGTTAGCCGGTAATTACCGGTATTTGACTGGCAAAATCTGTTGAAGTCCGACATATTTAATCTCTCCGGTCATAATGTCCGGTGAAAATAATTCCCTCTAAACACAATTAGATTATTTGAATTGTATTAAAATAGGCTAAAATTATATAGCCTATGCGATGAACGAAACAATCTCACCAAGCAGCCGGTCTAATAATGACATCCTGCTGTCAGCGCGAGCTGGCTGCTGATATATTTACGTGAAGCATGGCTTGGCAGGGTGCAGTACTCCAATTCAGCCATTGGCAATTCAGCTGTTGGGTGGGGGCGCTGCTGACACCACTGCTCTGCTCTGCCTGCTCCAAGTGCTCCATGCTTCACGTAAATATATCAGCAGCCAGCTCGCGCTGACACAGCGGTGCCAAATTTCTCAGTTCTTCGCTTGATATAATTAATACAAATGTCCAATATAACGGAATTAGTTAGCTCATAAAAATGTGATTATAACAGACTGCTGTTTATTAAGGTCGGGCAGACTGCCCACCGACACCTCAAGTCGGCAGCAGCAGCACGAAGTCTCGAGGGACTTATTTTATTTGGAATATATTAATGACTGATACGCAAAAGTAGCCTAGTTTTAAGTTAAAATATTATAAATGCCTTGATGATGTCATTCTTTATATAGGTCTATCAATTGTTTTTAAGCTCAATAAACTCTGACCGGAATTTATCCCATTTGTCCGGTAGATTGAAATCTACCGGACACTCAGACCTGCAAAAAAAAATTCTAACGGAAACCCTGGTCTAGACGTAGAGCTGTGTCAGGCTGTGACGTCTAGACGTGGAGCTGTGTCAGGCTGTGACGTCTAGACGTAGAGCTGTGTCAGGCTGTGAGGTCTAGACGTAGAGCTGTGTCAGGCTGTGAGGTCTAAACGTAGAGCTGTGTCAGGCTGTGACGTCTAGACATATAGCTCTGTGTGGCAGCATGGTCCAGACCCCTGAACAAGAGCTGTGTCCGGGGTCTGGAAGACGTGATTCAGGGGCTAGAAGACGTGATTCAGGGTCTGCAGGGTTTCTGCAGGGTTTCTGATGACAGCAGCAGAGAGGGTAGGATCTTTTAACTGAATAATACTGTGTACATCATTTTGAAGTGTGTGACTAAATTGTGTTGTGGAAATAGTTTGTAATTAGTTTCACCCAGCTGACAGAAACTGGAGGTGTGGCCTTTGTGCATGTGGCTTTTGTAAGTTAAGTGGGCACTTGTGACAGTTTTTTCTTTTGCTTAAAGACCAGCTTTTTCTCTGTTGGAATCATTCTGATGACAGCAGCAGAGAGGGTAGGATCTTTTAAATAATACTGTGTACATCATTTTGAAGTGTGTGACTAAATTGTGTTGTGGAAATAGTTTGTAATTAGTTTCACCCAGCTGACAGAAACTGGAGGTGTGGCCTTTGTGCATGTGGCTTTTGTAAGTTAAGTGGGCACTTGTGACAGTTTTTTTTGCTTAAAGACCAGCTTTTTCTCTGTTGGAATCATTCTGATGACAGACACGTATCCGCTTCAAGGCCCTCGACCTAGCATACCGTGCAGCAAAGGGAACCGCTCCCGCCTACCTCCGGTCAATGGTCTCTAACTACACACCCTCAAGACCCCTACGCTCTGCATCTTCTGGCCGCCTCAGACCTACTCCTATCCAAGCTCCGGGAGGGTCATCAAAGAGAAGCCGCCTATTCTCAGTCCTTGCCCCACAATGGTGGAATGAACTACCCATCCCAGTTAGGACAGCCGAATCCCGTCCAATCTTTCGCCGTCGACTAAAGACTCACTTCTTCAACCACTATCTGAAATGATTTAAAAAAAAAATAAATAAAAAATCTAACCCTGACTAACCTTACTGTCATGCACTTGTCCTAATAAACTAACCTACACTGTAACACGCAACACTTGAACATTGTTACTCAGCTGATAGAGTTGTACCCTTCTTGCTGTCTTGTCGTACAGAACTTGTAAGTCGCTTTGGATAAAAGCGTCAGCTAAATGACTAAATGTAAATGTAAATGTAAGATGTGATGATTCAGGGTCTGGAAGACGTGATGATTCAGGGGTCTGGATGCAGGCCATACAGTTCGTGCCTGAATAGAATTGCATGCAGTTTTGAGTGCCATGACAAAACGTGAGGACTGCATGTCTGCCTCTGAGATTGTTAAATCAAGGGCACCTTAAGCAGTTCAAATATTGGCAATCTAGTTCAAATAAGGTCTTGAACGTTCTCTGGCAAATAAGGTCTGTTTTTCTCCCGTCTATGTCACACTTGTGGTGCAATGGTTTTGCATTGTCACAGTTGTACCATTACTTAACGTGGCAGTTCTTGCTCTTGCGACTTTGCAGCTTGCTTCTTGCAGCTTGTGCCAAAGTTACAATCATTTGACAGCAATTTTGATCCGACTACAAATCAGAAATATTGCTTTAGCCTTTTAGCTAAATTGATTTGGCACAGTTTCCTAGTCTGGGTCTCTCACACAGACCGCCTAACGAATACTGCTGGCCTGCTTTATCTGCTGTTCTGCTGAGTGGACTGGCAGTGGTTTCTGATGAGCTGGTGTTGTGCTAAAATATAGTTACCGTGGTTACTAGGGCTGACCTTCAAATTTGTTTTGGGAATTTGCAGCTTCGTGGGCGAGATTTGATTTTAATTCGAAGCTTTGAGATTAAAAAAATTATTTAAAAAAGTAATTAATAATATTCTTTTTAAAAATAAAAAATAAGTAAATTATGTTGTGGGACTTGTACAGCACTTTGTTCAACTTTGTCAGTGCTGTAAAGTTTAAACCTTTTTAAATCTTAGACAAACGAAGCACTTTGCTTTCATGAAATATTGTAAGCCGTCATTTGAGGCTTTATAAAAGCAGCACAATGAACACAAATCTGTCAGAGCCGAGTCCGACCTCATCTTAAATAACAAACAGCATTGCTTGTTGTAGTTAACAGAGAGAGGCAGAGTTGATCTTGCACACAAAAAAATATTCAAATTTTATTTTCATATTCGAATCCCATGCCCATCGAACGAAGCTTCGAAGTATTTAAAGACAGCCGCCCTAGTGGTTACAGTAGTTACAGTGGTTACAGTAGTTACAGTAGTTACAGTGGTTACCGTGGTTACCGTGGTTCTTATAGTGAGTTGGAACCACAGTAGTCTTTCCTCTGCTCTGGGAGGTAGTGTGCTGTCATGTGTGTGTGTGATTGTGTGTGTGTGTGTGTGTGTGTGTGTGTGTGTGTGTGTGTGTGTGTGTGATTGTGTGTGTGTGTGTGTGTGTGTGTGTGTGATTGTGTGTGTGTGTGTGTGTGTGTGTGTGTGTGTGTGTGTGTGTGTGTGTGTGCGCGCGTGTGTGTGTGTGTGTGATTGTGTGTGCGTGTGTGTGTGCGTGTGTGGGTGTGTGTGGTGTGTGCGTGTGTGTGTCATGTGAGGCAGAAAGATGTAAGGCATGATCATCTTTGGGTCACGGAGCAGAATATTATATAATATATATAATATATAATCTCGTTACTCGTGATAAACGTCACGTTCTGCTCCTCTCCGACAAGGGGGCGGGAAAACCTCAAAACGAGAGAATTCCTTTCATTCATTAAAGTGAAATACATTTTCAAACGTTTAATATTGTGCGTCGTCTCCGATCGCCCAAGTAACCGTCCGCTCTCTAGAACTTTACTACCGCTGAGACGTGGGATTCTTATAAACAGATTCACGGTTCTTTT
>NW_028173993.1:0-9000 GCF_963971535.1 Notolepis coatsorum | reverse complement strand
CCGAGTTTACAAACAGAGAGTTCCAATCACTGGTGAGAAAGAACAGGATCAGACACGAGACGTCATGTCCCTACTCCCCACATCAGAACGGGGTAGCAGAGAGGGAATGGCGCACCCTTTTTGAAATGGCCAGGTGTAAGCTAGACGATAGTAACATACCGAAGAGCCTGTGGCATTATGCGGTACAAGAAGCCGCTTACACCAGAAACAGGTGTTTTAATAAACACACGGGCATCACCCCATATACAGCAATGACTGGGAAAAGATGTAATCTAGCCAGAATGCACAAATTTGGATCAGTGTGCTATGCTTACCAGCAGGACAGAGGCAAGATGTGAAAAAGGGCTCTTTGTAGGACACGACAGAGGGAGCCTAGCACTCCTAGTCTACTATCCCGGTAAAGGGAAGGTGCAAAAGCACAGACTAGTGAAATTTGTCACCAAGACAACGTGCGAAATCGAGACACAGACAGAGGAGCCATGGCTGGACTCCGGGGTATGGTATGGAGGGACAGAGACACCACAGCCTAGCGTACTGAGCACAGGCGTGCAAGCATACAGCCAGCCACCCCCAGAGGGCGATGACGCTGAGCACCCGAGGGTGACGTCAAGTGCCCCAAGCAGTGGGAGGTATCCCTCATGGGAACACAAACCCCTGAAATATCTGATAGATTATGCCCGGAGAGGAAGTGACGAGGATGACAGTACACTCGCCAATATTGATTACTGCTACAGAGTGGTGTGTGGCGTGCCTCAGTCATTTAAGGAAGCCATAGTGTCCCCAGAGTCGAGTAAGTGGGAGCGATGGACGAGGAGATGAGGTCCTTAGAGGACAACCACACCTTTACCCTCACAAAATTGCCAGAGGGCAGACAGACAGTGGCAGGGAAATGGGTGTACTCAATCAAGGAAGGGATCGAAGGCCACGAAAAGTACAAAGCGAGATTTGTAGCTAAGGGTTTCAGTCAGAGGGAGGGGATAGACTATGGTGAAACATTTTCCCCCACTGCCAACCTGACCAGTGTAAGGGTAGTGGTTCAGAAAGCACAATCTGATTTTACATCAGATGGATGTGAAGACAGCCTATCAGCACACACCCATAGATAGGGGGATATATATGGAACAACCTGAAGGTTATGAAAAGAAAGGGGGAAAGCTAGTGTGCAAGCTAGAAAAATCCATTTTACGGCCTGAAACAGTCTGGGCGAAATTGGAACGAGATGCTTCACACATGCCTCATCGAGGATCACTTCCTACAGAATCCAGTAGACCCCTGTGTTTACTCAAGGGAGTCAAAAGAGTCAGGAAAAGTGATAATCGTCATTTTGGTGGATGATTTCATCATCGCAGCAGACAACACTAGGAACCTAGATCAGGTGAAAGGTATGCTCTCCACCAGATTCAAAATGAAAGACCTTGGCATGTTAAAGCATTTCCTAGGCATGGACTTTGAGCAGTCGGCCAATTGTGTAACAGTATCCCAGAAGAGATATGTGGAAAAGATCCTGAAACGTTTTGACATGCAGGAATGTAGAACAAGGGAAACACCATGTGATCAGACACTTGATTACCAGGAGGATGCTCAGAAACTGACAGATGTAAAAATTTACAGGTAAGCCGTGGGCAGCCTCATCTACTTAACAACATGTACCGCCCTGACCTATGTTTTGTAGTGAGTAAATTGTCACAGCATTTTGCTGATCCCACAGAGGAACACAAGCATCCGGAAGCCGCGATGATAGTGGCTGGTGACTTCAACCAGGCAAATCTGAAAAAAGTGATGCCGTCCTTTTTCCAGCACATCGCCTGCTCCACAAGAGGGGGAAACACACTCGACCACTGTTACACCCCGTTCAGAGCCGGCTACAAGGCTGTAGCGGCTCCGCCACTGATGGGTGCTGCAAGCGCGAGCGATCACGACTCCATTTTTTTAATCCCTGCATACAAACAAAGATCGCGTGACGTCGTGTCACGTGAGACAAAAAAGTGGTCTGACGAATCAGAGGCCACGCTCCGTGATGCGTTCGAGGACACAGACTGGGACATGTTTAAAGGAAGCGCCAGTGACGTCAGCGAGTACGCTGATACCGTTGTGAGTTACATAACAACAGTGGCAGACGGTATCGTCCTCACAAAGAAGGCGCGGGTTTTCCCAAACCAGAAACCTTGGGTGGACAGCACTATAAGAGCAGCCCTGAACTCACGCACCACGGCTTATAAGATAAGATAAGATAAGATATTCCTTTATTGATCCCCTTGGGGAAATTCAGGCATCATAGCAGCATGGGGGGGAGGGGGGGAGGGGTACAGGTAGTAAAACAACACAGTATACAGGTAGTAAAAGACAACACAGGCAGTGTAAACAATTTGATCAATATGGTCAATATAATTTACTATCTGACTAGCTGAGAAATATTCACATTATTCACAGTGTCACATGAGGTGCAGTATGCAAGAGGTAGTGTTATAATAATTTACTATCTACTGAGTATACATTAATCAAAGTACCAGGGTAGTCTACTTTGTCCCCCTTGGGTTCCTATAAGTCCCAGGTCAATGTCTGGTAGCAGTCGCTGTCGCTGCCCCCTGTTGTGGGGCCTGGAGGCTGCTAGTCGCTGCCCACTGTTGTGGAGCCTGATGGCCGCTGGTATGAAGGACTGTCCGAGGCGGTTAGTTGAGTGTCGGGGGGGGATGAGTCTGTGGCTGAACGAGCTTCTCATCTTGACTAGCTCGTCGTAGAGGGGGTGGTAGGGGTTCTCCATGATGGCATCCAGCTTCCTTATCATCCCCCTCTCTACCATCACCTCAAGTCTAGGTAGCTCGACTCCCACCACGGAGCTAGCCTTCCTCACCAGCTTGTTGAGCTTGTTGGTGTCCCTTGAGTTGATGTAGCCTCCCCAGCATGCCACAGCATAGAAGAGGATGCTGGCCACAACAGACTGGTAAAAAGACTGCAGCAGTTTGTTGCACACATTGAAGGACCTGAGTCTCCTCAGGAAGAACAGCCTGCTCTGTCCCTTCCTGTAGAGGGCCTCTGTGTTGTCCGACCAGTCCAGTTTATTGTTCAGGTGTACCCCAAGGAACTTGTATGAGTCCACCATCTCCACATCCACCCCTCGGATGGAGATGGGAATCGGGGGGGGCCTCTTCTTGCCCCTCCGGAAGTCCACCACCAGCTCCTTGGTCTTACTGGTGTTGAGTTGGAGGTGGTTGCTGTCGCTCCACCCCACGAAGCTCTCCACCAGGGCTCTGTACTCCTCCTCATCATCGTCGGTGATGTAGCTTACGATGGAGGAGTCGTCTGAGAACTTCTGCAGGTGGCACCCGCTGGAGTTGCGGCAGAAGTCTGAGGTGTAGAGGGTGAAGAGGAAGGGTGACAGCACAGTTCCCTGGGGGGCGCCGGTGTTGCTCACCAGTACGTCAGACTGACTGTCCTTTAGTCTGACGTACTGTGGCCTCTCAGTGAGGTAGTCCTTGATCCAGGCCACCAAGCCGTGCTCCAGCTGCATCGCAGAGAGCTTCTCCGCTAGCAGTGACGGCTGGATGGTGTTGAAGGCGCTGGAGAAATCAAAGAACATGATCCTCACTGAGCTGCGCGGCTTCTCCAGGTGCGTGTACGCTCTGTGGAGCATGTAGATGATGGCATCCTCCACCCCGATGTTTGCCTGGTATGCAAACTGCAGGGGGTCGAGGGAGTCACGCACCAGGGGCTTGAGGTGTTGCAGGACCAGTCTCTCAAACGTCTTCATGACGTGTGACGTCAGAGCGACTGGCCTGTAGTCGTTGGGTGTGCTGGGACGTCCCTTCTTGGGCACCGGGACAATGCAGGAGGTCTTCCAGAGCTGGGGCACCCTCTCCAGCCTCAGGGAGAGGTTGAAAAGATGCTGGAGCGGTGCTGCCAGCTGCTCTGCACATACCTTGAGCACCCTGGGATTGGTGTTGTCCGGTCCTCTGGCCTTGTTTACATTAATTTTGGAGAGCTGCCTACTGACCTGACTGGTTGTGATCGTCAGGGTTGGGGGTGGTGGGCAGTCTGCTGGTGTTGGGGGTGGGGTGCCGTTGCTGATGGGTGTGGGGGGGTGGGGGGTGGGGGGGCTGCTTTGTAGGTGTGATCTGGTGCTGGTGTCGATGGGTGGGGGGAGGGGTGTGGGGAGGCCACTCTGGTCAAAGCGGTTGAAAAACGAGTTGAACTCGTTTGCACGCTCTGGAGGGCCCTCCACAGCTGTGCCCTGCTGTTTGAAACCAGTGATCTTCCTGACCCCCGCCCACACCTCCCTGGTGTTGTTGGCCTGTAGTCTGCCCTCCAGCCTGTCCTTGTAGCTGACCTTGGCTGCCCTTAGCTCTTTTTTGAGCTCCCTTTGGACAGCCCTGGCCTGCTCAGTGTCCCCTGCCATGAAGGCCCTCTTTTTCCTGTTTAGCAGGTGTTTAATGTCCTTGCTAATCCAGGGTTTATTGTTTGAGAAGCAGCGTACCCTCTTTGTGGGTACGATGCTCTCCTCACAGAACCTGATGTAGTCTGTGATGCAGTGGGATAGTCCATCAATGTCATCACCGTAAGCCCTCTCAAACATATCCCAGTCTGTCGACCTGAAACACTCCTGTAGCTCCTCCTCGACGTCGTCAGACCACTGTGGGACAGACATGGTGGTCGGAGGCTGTCTCTTAATGAGAGGCGTGTATGTGGATACAAGCCTCACAAGGTTGTGGTCTGACTGGCCGAGGGGGGGCAGGGAAGTCGCACTGAAAGCCTCCTTCACGTTAGCATGGGCAGAGAGTCAGGAAATATGGAAGAGTACAAGGCTTCAGTCTACACTCTGCGCAAGGCTGTTAAACTTGCTAAGAGGACATATGCTGAGAAACTGAAGACACAAATGGCACAAAACGACACAAGAGGCTTGTGGAGGGGACTGAAGACAATAACTGACTACAAAGTCAGCGCCCCCTCAATGGGGAGCGACGACGCCTCTCTCGCGGACAAACTCAACTCCTTCTACGCTCGGTTCGGTGTAGACAGTGTCGCCGTTAGCCCTCTGGCTAGTGAAGTCACTGGCGCACCGGCTGTTGTGGAGGGGGGGGGGCAACCGCGGGGGGGCGGGGGCGCTCTCTCGTTGTCGGAACACAGTGTGAGAAGAGCATTTATGCAGGTGAACACCAGGAAGGCTGCTGGCCCAGATGGTATAACAGGACGCATACTTAAGTCCTGTGCAAACCAGCTTGCCCCGGTGTTCACCGCCATATTTAACCAATCCCTGGCGGAGTCAGTAGTCCCTGCCTGCTTCAAGATGTCTACCATCATCCCTGTACCGAAGAAACCCTCCCCAACATGTCCAAATGACTACAGACCGGTGGCACTCACCTCTGTGGTCATGAAATGTTTCGAGAGGCTGGTCAAGGACCACATTTGTGCCTCCCTCCCCAGTGATATGGACCCTATGCAATTTGCATACAGGACAAACAGGTCCACTGACGACGCGGTCTCCCAGGTACTGCACAGCACTCTCTCCCACCTTGACCGTCAGAAGGGGGGCTATGTGAGACTGTTGTTCATTGACTACAGCTCAGCGTTCAACACCATAGTCCCCACCAGACTGGTGGACAAGCTGATCGAGCTAGGTCTGAGCTCCGCCCTGAGCGCCTGGGTACTGGACTTTCTGAGTGAAAGACCCCAGGCGGTCAGGGTGGGGGGTCAGACCTCCAACACCATCACCCTGAGCATCGGGTCCCCCCAGGGCTGTGTTCTAAGCCCCCTGCTGTACTCACTCTACACACACGATTGTGTGGCCAAGTTCAGCTCCAACTCCATAGTAAAGTTCGCAGACGACACGGTGGTGGTGGGGCTGATCTCGGACAACGACGAGAAGGCCTACCGGGAGGAGGTTGAGGTACTGGAACGTTGGTGCCAGGACAACAGCCTGCTCCTGAACATTGGTAAAACCAAGGAGCTGATCGTGGATTATAGGAGAGGACAGCAGGAGACACACACACCACTGATGATCAACGGGGCTACCGTGGACAGGGTGAGCAGCTTCAAGTACCTGGGGGTCCACATCTCAGAGGATCTGACATGGTCAACACACATAGACACAGTAGTAAAGAAAGCGAAGCAGCGCCTCTACCACCTGAGACAGTTAAGGAAGTTCAGAGTATCGGGAAAGATACTCCAGTCCTTCTACTCAGGAGCTGTAGAGAGCATCTTGACCGGAAACATCACTGCCTGGTATGGGAACAGCACGGCACAGGACAAGAAGGCCCTACAGAGAGTGGTGCGCTCAGCCGAGCGTACCACGGGTATTGCGCTACCTCCCCTGCAGGCTCTATACAACAAGAGGTGCAAATCCAGAGCCTGCAGGATAATGAAAGACCCCCACCACCCCAATAACAGCCTGTTCCAGCTGCTGAGGTCAGGCAGACGCCTGCGAACCCCAGCTACTAGGACGGAGAGGCTTAGGCTAAGCTTCTTCCCCCAGGCCATCAGAGCCTTGAACAATGAACATTGAGAGACACAGAAACTGAACTATCCACACACAAGCACACACAAGCACACACACGACACGCACGCTGAGCACGCTCACACACTAGCAGCCACTTTAACACTCATGCCGCACACACGCACACTTATGGCCAGAGGAAAGGCCACTTTAAATTAGTAAAACAACAGGAACAGTGTATTGCACTACTAAAGCTACCTAGCATGTCCTATATGCTCTGTAAATACTATGTACAGATACCGAGATGGCACACCATGTTACCTGTTTATTGCACTGTTGTTTTTATTGGATTCTATTATATGTTGTACCGCTGTATTTTTATTGGATTCTATTATATGTTGTACCACTGTATTGCAAATCGTCGCGGGCAAGACCAGCCGCATTTCATTGTATACCTGTATGCCGTGACACTTAAAACTCTTGACTTGACTTGACTTGACTTGACTTGGATTACGGTAAAACATGTTTTTCGTTATCTCAAAGGTACAGTAAATAAACTACTTTGTTTCAGAAAGAGCAGCAAAGGCTTAGGGCTTAAAGCCTACAGTGATGCAGACTGGGCTGCTGACATCACAGATAGGAGTACTACAGGATACTGTGTTAGTTTAAACACAAACAGCTCACTGGTTTCATGGAAAACAAAGAAGCAGCCCACAGTGGCACTGTCAACTTGTGAAGCCGAATACATGGCTCTGGCCATGACGATACAGGAGTGTATTTATCTAGAACAACTGCTCGGAGGGATGGATAACTATGTATATAAGAAGACTTGTTTATGAGGACAACCAGGGTACTATTGCCATTGCGAGAAACCCTGTGTGCCGACAGAGGTGTAAGCATATGGATATAAAGTACCATTTCATCAGATCTGTCATCAGAGAAGAAAGGATGACACTGGTTTATTGTCCAACAGATGACATGGTAGCAGACGCTATGACGAAGCCTGCTTCAAAATTGAAACTGAGGAGATTTGCAGTGGTCATGTTTGGTGTGTAAATATTGACTGCCATACTCTTTTTGATGTTCTAAGACTGTGTTATTTTCTTTGTAAATTGTTTTGAAGAGTTAATACAGTGTGCTAAGCAACCATAAGTGGGAGTGTTGAATCTAGAAGTTGTATGTATAGTTGTAACTAACTGTAACTGTCCTCTACTGCTCCCATGACTGCATATATATCTGTGTCCACTGGAGGGCGCTATAGGCAGAGCTTCTACTGTCTACGCCAGGTTGGGAGTATATAAGCCTTGGTTCCCTCCTTCTCTTTCTTCTTCCCACACATGCCTCTCCCGGAGAGGAGATCACATGAGCTGCTGTGTTATGAGTCAATGTGAATGAATAAACCGCTGCCAGTAGAGCAATGCCAAAGATAGAAACCATGCCTCATGTACATATTATTGTCGCCCCATATCCAATTCTGTTAACAGAAACTAAAGAAACTACAGAAACTACAGAAACTACAGAAACTAAAGAAACTACAGGAACAACAGAAACTACAGAAATTACAGAAACTACAGAAACAACAGAAACTACAGAAACTACAAAAACTACAGAAACAACAGAAACTACAGAAACTACAGAAACTAAAGAAACTACAGAAACAACAGAAACTACAGAAACAACAGAAACAACAGAAATAACAGAAACTAAAGAAACTACAGAAACGACAGAAACGACAGAGCTCCACTACAACGGTACAGTCAGAGCCTCTCACACTGCAGATCACAACAGAGCGAGGCGCCGGCCCCGCTGTTCGCTGTGCGTGTTCCTGTGTAAAGTGGGACAGAATGGAAAACAAACAGGGACCTGAAAGAGCTGCAGGCCGTGGTACAACTCTCTGACTCTAAATATGTCTTTTTGGGTTTGTGTTATGATTGGTAGTTGAAACACATGCAGCTGTTGATTGAGAGAAAGAGAAGACAGAGCTATACCTCCCTCCCTCCCCCCCTCCCCCCCTCCCTCCCTCCCTCCCTCCCTCCCTCCCTCCCTCCCTCCCTCCCCCCCTCCCCCCCTCCCTCCCTCCCTCCCTCCCTCCCTCCCTCCCTCCCTCCCTCCCTCCCTAATACATCTCTATTGATGAGTGAGACATTTCAGGGGAATATGTCTGACAGATTTCTGAGTGCCTGAGTGTGTTATTGGACTGGATAGTGGCACATTAAACACACACACACGCAGGTGCACACGCGCACACACACACACACACACACACACACACACACACACACACACACACACACACACACACACACACACACACACACACACACACACACACACACACACACACACACACACACACACACACACACACACACACACACACACAGAAACAGACATACACAAACACACACACACACACACACAGAAACAGACATACACAAACACACACACACACACACACACACACACACACACACACACACACACACACACACACACACAGAAACAGACATACACAAACACACACACACACACACAGAAACAGACATACACAAACACACACACACACACATAGA
>NW_028173994.1:0-12757 GCF_963971535.1 Notolepis coatsorum | reverse complement strand
AACAGAAGGCTCTACTAAAAAGGTGGGTTTGAGGCCTTTCTTAAAACATCCACAGTCTGTGGTGCTCTCAGGTAGTCAGGGAGAGCATTCCACAGACTGGGAGCGGAGGAGCAAAAAGCCCGATCTCCCATAGTGCATAGATTTGTCATTGGGCGCTGGAAGAGGTTTGCCTGGCCAGAGCGGAGATGTCGAGAGGAGGAGTGAGGGGTGATGAGTTCTTTGAGGTATAGGGGGACGTTTCCGTAGAGGCATTTTGAGCAGGGAGACTTTGAACTCAATCCTGAGTGAGACAGGGAGCCAGTGAAGGGACTTGAGGATGGGGGTGATGTGATGGTATTTCCGCACTCTCATCAGGATCCTAGCAGCCCTACATTCTCATCACCCTACATTTTTCTCCCTTACTCACTCTCTTTCTCTCTCTTTCTCTCTCTCTCTCTCTCTCTCTCTCTCTCTCTCTCTCTCTCTCTCTCTCTCTCTCTCTCTCTCTCTCTCTCTCTCTCTCTCTCTCTCTCCCTCTTCCCTGGGGGGAACTCACTGACCAACTTGAGACAGCATAAACCCCCCTTCTATATCAGAGGCTTAGTGTTCAAGTCAGAGTACCATTCTGGGTTGAGCTTAAGTTTAAACGCAGGGATAAAACGGATGTAGTGGAATAACAATGATAGTCAGGCGGTAAAGGTGGATAATAAAAGTCTTTCAACAATCTTATACCACTTACCTGAATCTGTGAAACATGTGTGTTACATTTCCCTTGCAAAAAGTCCAAATCTATTTCTTACTGTGTTGCACCACATTTACAATGAATTGTCTCCATCCCTGCCTGGCTACTCCACGCCAAACTGGGCAGTGCAGTAGGAGTGTCCTTGGCAATTCTGAACATCTTGTTTAGGCGTGTTACTCTGAAGACTTCAAACCCTGGTCAAACAGTAAGGAGTATCTATAGCTCCTGTTCTATAGAATGGTGCTTTTGATTTCTATAGTTTTCTATAGAACTTTCCCCCATGAACTAGGGAGCTATTGAGGAACCACTGGGACCAAGGTCTAAGCAGAAGTTCTGGGACAATATTTTACACTATTTTACCCCCCCCCCCCCCCCCAAAACATTCCTGCTCTGAGGATTTAGGGCTGAAGTGCAGGAACTTTGTGGGGTGGTGCTCGCAGCACTGAACATTCTGAATGGTTGAGTACTCGCAGCATTTCAAACATCTGCTGCACAAGCCAGTTTTGCTCTGTTAATTGTTAATAAAAACATTTCCCCCCAGCGAATGTTTCAGTTACAGTATAAAACACCAATCAATACTGTGCTGTCAGAACAGTCCTAAGTTTGTAGCTTCAGTATTTGATGAAACATTAAAAAGTCCATTTTGCCAATGTCATCGGCTTTCAACCAGGAAATGTGAACGTGAAATTCGTATTATAAGCTGATAAATATAATGATCTACACACAAAAGTGATAATTATTTTCCAGCAAATATCTTAGTCACAACAAGATTGTAAATGTTTGCGGGTCAAGTATCTAAAGATCGCTATTACAAGACAACGGGTGCAGAGAAGATCAACAATCTTCCCATTTGGAAATATGAGTCATCTTATGAGTTGCCAGTGCATTGCGCGGTCTGTTGAATGTTCCTGTTCAATGCGAGGACCAATTTATGGCAAAGGAATATGCAGGGAACATTAGTCTGTTCTTTGACTGTGATGATGGAGATCTGATCAGAGAAAACCTCCCTTCTGTCTTCTAATCTAGTGGAACGCCTGGAGCCCTATTTCACATGTCAGCGGACTAATATACCTAATCTAACCAACGCTCTAAAAAAACTGCAATGTATAGAGCCATAGCATACTGGAATAGGATCCCATTACATAGTATATGGACGGAAAACAAGGACAGTTTCAAAAAGAAACTCAAAGGAGCCATAATCCGGAAGGAAATTAATATGTCATGCATGAGTGTAGCTGCAGCCATGTTATCCAAAACTTCTTCTGATTACTTTGTGTGTTTTTTCTTTTCTTTTTAAAGGTATGGTGAAATTGATGTTTTAGTAACATTGATGAGCATTCTAAAAGCAATTCTTAAAAATATTCAATTTTAAAAACAATCTTAAATTGTATTTAACACTGTATTTTGTATTTTGTTTTGTTTTGTTTTTTTGTTTTCTGTTTCTTTGCTTGCATGTAATTTTAGCCATCTTAATTGTTAGTTTCATTGTGTATTGTATGTTGAGTACTGGCTTTTAATAATTCTGTTTTGCAATAATTGTTTTTGTATGTTTTTTTGTGTGGACCCCAGGAAGACTAGCTGTTGCCATGGCACCAGCTAATGGGGATCCGTAATAAAATCAAATCAAATCAAATCTTCACGGGTCTTTATAACATGCTGGAAACTCAGACAACAATGGGCTGAAGGAATACTGTGAAATGTAGTTCCTGGGACTAAAAGTGCAGGGTAATTACGGTTGAATCGCAGCTTATGTAATTTCCCCCCAGGGCTTAAATAACATTTTAGACTGCCAAATCCATACAAAGGCCAGGCAAAACCCATTTACCATATTATATCCCCCTTTGACAGCATGGGTAACAACACTATAACTGACAGCAGTCTGTGGGGGGGAGGGGTGGGGGGCGGGGGGGGGGGGGGGGGGGGGGGGGGGGGGGGATGGAGAAGAGGTGTTATTGACCTATTTTCAACTGTGGGCACACACTGATTGAGCTGTTCAAGCTAGATTGTAAAGTCATTGACGTCCTCTGCAGTTTCAATCAATACTAAATGTATGCTTTATTAATACACTGTGCCGAACACAAACTTTTCTTGGAAAAGGGCAAGGATGAATTATGGATATAGCCGATTTATGGGTCAGCCCGAGTCATAAGTACGGGCAAGCTATAGATAGAATACTAACAGGCTTTTATAGATGCCAGCAATATGTGTTAGGTCCATCCTGAGAACACACACATTGTTCATTCATCATAGAACCATTCTGACCAGTCCAATTAGAAGACCCTTCTGATTAGAAAACCATTGAGATTAGACCCTTTAGATTAGAAAACCATGCAGATCAGAAAACCATTCAGATTAGAAGACCATTCACATGAGAAGACCATTCACATTAGAAAACCATTGGGATTAGACAATTCATATTAGAAAAACATGCAGATTAGAAAACCATTTGGATTAGACCATTCCGATTAGAAAACCATGTGGATTAGAAAACCATTCAGATTAGAAAACCATTCGGATTAGACCATTCGGATTAGAAAACCATGTGGATTAGAAAACCATTCAGATTAGAAAACCATTCGGATTAGACCATTTGGATTTTGAAAAAGAATACTTTTGCATTAAAATGTTGTTCTATTTGTCCTATTGGCAAGGACATTATAATGAATGTTCCATAATCTGCAAGCAATTTTGAACTGAGTGAATTGAAATTAAATTGAGCCCGATCCTGAGGCAAACATTAAAGGTATAACAATAAAGGTATAATAATGGAGTTTTTGACCCGAGCCGCTGAAAGTTGTTTATCGCGTGTTCTTCCAGCACAAGGACACACAACAAGCACGCCATGAGCACGGGGGAGACATAGAACACAACATGGGTTCACTGGAGGCGTGTACACATGCCCTTGTGCTTCGAATTGATTGGTCTATATACGATCCTCGATCTTCTAACAAGCCAACTGCCTGTCAAATCAAAGAAGGTCGGACTCATTACATCTTGTTGTAATGTTCACGGAAGTGAACATTAACCTCTTAAGCCCTAGCCATATTTTCAGAAATGTCAGCATGTATCCAGCACCCCTACAGCCGTAGCTACAACCACTTACATCAAGACTCTCATCAACATTCATACATTTTATCCCCCCGCGTTCTCCCATGAGCTGCAAATACCAGCAGTGTTGCGGTGGTCTATATTAACTTGTTGAAAAGGACTAAATGGGACTTTTAACACAGAGGGGATATAAATATTATGAGAGGGGAAAAAAAGACGATCATGGACTTTGCTAAGGTTATATGAGGTAGGACATTTATTCAGCTTGACAGAGATGTGCAACTCAAATACCAAGGGAGCCGAAAGAAAAATACAGATAGATAATCAATAATCATGCCTAGAAAGCTTCCTGAGGTCACTACCTTAATTAATCTATTTAGTTCATTCTCTGGTGCCTCAATGAATACATTGAAGGCTATTTGTTTAAAAGGTGGGTAAGGAGTTGTCAATGGATATTTTGATGAATTTATTAAAGATGTAAATGATATATATTAGGTTTCAATTAATTATTCACCATGTTTTTGTAAGATTAGCAATTCTAACACACGCGCACACACACATACACACACAAAAAACTCTCATCTCAGCATCTCTTTATACCACATCTTTCAATTACCGTGCGCAAAACCGTCACCATTTCCACAGTTTTGAGTTGGTATGATGAATTAGTGATAACACACACACACACACACACACACACACACACACGCACACACACACACTCTCACACACACACACACACACACACACGCATGCACGCACGCACGCACGCACGCACACACACACGCACGCACTCACACACACACACACACACACACACACACACACACGCACACACACACACACACACACACACACACACACACACACACACACACACACACACACACACACACACACACACACACACACACACACACACACACACACACACACACACACGCACACTTATTAAATTGGTCTGACATTTGACAGGAGCAGAGTTGAGTATAATTAGAATGAAATAATATAATATTGTGTTTCAAGATTATTTATTTAAAAAACCTGAAAAAAGTCATGGGTACATGAGTGTACTTTTTAATGATAAATTCATGAATCAATAATCTTTTTTGGGGGGAAAGCAATAGTTTTATTCCACACCTTTCTAAAAGCTCTGTGGATGTATTCTTTAAAAAGTGACTCTGCATACAATGTTATCTATAGCAGCTTTAAGTTTAAGAATAGATACAAGTTTCTTTCAGAAAATATACTTAATACGCACACCTTTTCCTTTTTTTTTACTTGGAGTGAATGAATGAATGGATGACTGACTGACTGACTGACTGACTGACTGACTGACTGACTGACTGACTGACTGACTGACTGACTGACTGACTGACTGACTGACTGACTGACTGGCTGACTGACTGACTGACTGACTGACTGACTGACTGACTGACTGAGTGACTGACTGACTGAGTGACTGACTGACTGACTGACTGACTGACTGACTGACTGACTGACTGACTGACTGACTGACTGACTGACTGACTGACTGACTGACTGACTGACTGACTGACTGACTGACTGAATTAATGGATGACTGAATGAATGAATGGACAAACGAATGAATGAATGGGTGGATGAATACATTAATGAATGAATGAATGTATGACTGAATGAATGAATGAACTAATTAAGGAATGGATGAATGAATGAATGAATGAATGGATGAATGAATGAATGAATGAATGAATGAATGAATGAATGAATGAATGAATGAATGAATGAATGAATGAATGAATGAATGAATGAATGAATGAAATGAATGAACGAATGGATGGATGGATGGATGGATGGATAGAGGACTGAATGAATGGATAGAGATGGGCAGTCACTGCCTTTCCAGGCGATTATCCAAGGCTAGCTGGAATCCATGCAGACAGGCCTGCACCCCGGACACTAATAGTTTATTGATCTCCGGGAGCCAATCCATTTATTTTCACCTCCTGCACATGTGAAGGGGTAGATGGGGTGGGGGGGGGGGGGGTGGGGGGGCTGGTGGTACACTACAACAGGTGATTCACGTCATCCCGTTAGCGTCCTTGTGTGGAAAAGGTGACGTCAATCTCAGAGATCTCCTGTGTGCAGGGCTGCCTTTACACCTGTATTTTGCACAGCCTGTGGAACAGCTCTGACAATTTAGCACTTATGCAGTGATGTACAGTAGTTAACGGAAAATAAAACGGACTTATTTTCTGCGTAAAGGAAACCACACCTTCGTCTCCACGGACATGGTGAATAAACGTGGCTGTACAGAGACACCGGGGAAGTGAAGTTATTTCACCTTTTTTTTTTTTTACTCATTTTCGCTTTTTATTTGTACAGTAAGCAAAAAAATAACATATACAGATGTACGCTAAAAAAAAGACATAGATAAAACAAAAACATAAACATGCAAAATACCAACGGTTTACTTTACTTCAGTTTACTTTTTTGGGCAGAGATGTTTGCAAGTGGAACATGTGGAAAACAGCCTTATAGATTGTCTTATCTAGGTCTATATCTCTGTCGTGGCTGCCTGTACCCATTGGTAACCACTTTCTAAAGTTCAATGAGTTGAACCTTTATTGGGAAAATGCGTCCTCTGCATTTGACCCACTCTAACTATTTAGGAGCAGTGGGCACTGCCACGCATAGTGCCGTGCCCGGGGACCAGCTCCAGTTGTAATGCCAGCACCTTGGTCAAGGGAAATGGGAGGAAAAGAGTACCTGGAGGAAACCTACACAAAAACCTGGGGAGAACATGGACATGAACTCCACACAGAAAGGGTTTGAACACAGGACCTCTTTGCTGTGAGGCAAAAGTTGTAACAACTGTGACACCATGCTGCCCTATGATCAGATCAATACATAATAAACATAAAAAAACTGCTGATGATCAGATCAATATATAACAAACACAAAATACCGCTGATGAACAGATCAGATCAATATCACAAACAAAAAAGCTGCTGATCATCAGACCAGATCAATATACAAACACAAAAAACAGCTGATCATCAGACCAGATCAATATATAACAAACACAAAAAATTGTTGATGATCAGATCAGACCAATATTATAACAAACACACAAAAAAACAGCTGATGACCAGCATGTTGAATTATAGTTTATTGGTGAGTGTTAAGATTAGCTGTTAGGTCATGCTCTGCAAACAGGTGCAAACTTTACTACAGCGAGTCCAAGTCAGCAGTTGTTCTAAAGGTACAACTCAGCACAGCAGCACAGCAGTCCAATGAGGGCGACGACGTCAGTGAAAACTCTAGGGTCTGTAGCACCTACTTCATCCATACCATCACCCTATCATACCTCCAGCCTATCATACCATCACCCTATCATACCTCCACCCTATCATACCTCCACCCTATCATACCTCCACCCTATCATACCTCCAGCCTATCATACCACCAGCCTATCATACCTCCACCCTATCATACCTCCACCCTATCATACCACCACCCTATCATACCACCACCCTATCATACCTCCACCCTATCATACCTCCACCCTATCATACCTCCAGCCTATCATACCACCACCCTATCATACCTCCACCCTATCATACCACCAGCCTATCATACCATCACCCTATCATACCATCACCCTATCATACCTCCACCCTATCATACCTCCAGCCTATCATACCACCACCCTATCATACCTCCACCCTATCATACCTCCAGCCTATCATACCATCACCCTATCATACCATCACCCTATCATACCTCCACCCTATCATACCACCACCCTATCATACCTCCAGCCTATCATACCACCACCCTATCATACCTCCACCCTATCATACCACCAGCCTATCATACCATCACCCTATCATACCTCCAGCCTATCATACCACCACCATATCATACCTCCACCCTATCATACCACCACCCTATCATACCGCCAGCCTATCATACCACCACCATATCATACCTCCAGCCTATCATACCACCACCATATCATACCTCCACCCTATCATACCTCCAGCCTATCATACCACCACCATATCATACCTCCACCCTATCATACCTCCACCCTATCATACCACCAGCCTATCATACCACCACCCTATCATACCATCACCCTATCATACCTCCACCCTATCATACCTCCGGCCTATCATACCTCCGGCCTATCATACCACCACCCTATCATACCACCACCCTATCATACCACCACCCTATCATACCACCAGCCTATCATACCACCAGCCTATCATACCACCAGCCTATCATACCTCCACCCTATCATACCACCACCCTATCATACCTCCACCCTATCATACCACCACCCTATCATACCACCACCCTATCATACCACCACCCTATCATACCTCCACCCTATAATACCACCAGCCTATCATACCGAACGGTTCCAAGGACTGGCAGAAGTCGGTGGAGATTGTGTCTTTAAAAATGTTACCTTTAATATTGGACTGTATACATAATCACTCTCCAATACAAACACAAATGTTTTTTTTTTTGGGTTGCTTCGCATTATTACCCCGCGGCCACGGCGATCTATCGTTATATAGAGTACGAGATCCACTTTCCTTCAAACGCCACTGTGGACCCAAAATGGCCGCCACCTGGTTAAGACTACACCCTACTCGCATTCAGATGTGACGACAAACAAAAACAAACACACAAACAAACAAACAAACCACCACGAGTGAGCGATGAGACACCTGCGGAGGAATGCAGGGAGCGCTGCAGCCTCTGTGGACAAAGGAGGAGGTGGAGGAGGAGGTGTGTTTGTGGTGCTGCTGCTGCTGATGGTAGGGGGGGTTTAGAGGATCAATTCTTTCCACAACACGAGAACCCGTCCCTGGGAAAGGGGACGGGGGCAGGTGGGGCTTGTCCTGGCTTCTCCCCTGTCAGCGTCCTTCACCTACTGCAGGGGAGGGGGGGGGCGGTTGGAATGTGTGTGTGTGTGTGTGTGTGGGGGGGAATTAATTAGCAACACGGAGAGGCAGGAGTAATCGATAGGCTGTCGGGCTTGTCCTGGGGGTAGGGGGGTGGGCGAGGTGTGGGGTGTGGTGGAGGTGGGGGTGGGTGGAGGGGGGGTTAGGGACCCTGCCAGATCCACCGAGACCCCATCTCATTACCTCTCCCCTCTGCTGCTGCCGCATTCATCAACTCCTGCTCCTCCTCCTCCTCCTCCTCCTCCTCCTCCTCCTCCTCCTCCTCCTCCTCCTCCTCCTCCTCCTCCTCTCCTTTCCTCCTGCTCCTCCTCCTCCTCTCCTCCTCCTCCCTCCTCCCCCTCCTCCTCCTCCTCCTCAACTCTCCATCATCGCCATCCCCTCCCCCCTCGTTCCTCGGCCCCTCTCTCTAGACGACACAGCACATGCCTCAGAGACATTGTATGGGCACGTGCACGTGCATGTGTGTGTGTGTGTGTGGTGGGGGAGTGGATGTTAAAGCCTTTTGCTTCTCTCTCTCTCTCTCTCTCTCTCTCTCTCTCTCTCTCTCTCTCTCTCTCTCTCTCTCTCTCTCTCTCTCTCTGACAGTTTTATCTGCATTGCCATCCACCCATAATTATCTGACGCCAACATCTTTCGGTTCCCCGCTGCACTCTGTAAAACGCTGCTGCGCCCCCACAACACTCCTCCTCCTCCTCCTCCTCGCCACTCATCCCTTCCCGAGCTGTCAGTTGCACGTCGGATCACATTTTTTTCTCCCCACCCCTAATTAAAACAGTCCTTGGCACAAATCTCTCCTCATCTGTGCCCGGAGGCCGTTCAGAGGGAGAACAGACAGAAGAGAAGAGAACAGACAGAAGAGAAGAGAACAGATAGAACAGATAGAACAGACAGAAGAGAAGAGAACAGACATGAAGGAGAGAAGGGTCTTTGCAGTAGAGAACGCCTCGCTCTCGTTAGCTCCCTCAAGACTAACGGACAGGACGGAGATGAACGAGAAGCGGGAGAGAGAGGGAATAGCTAATGAACTCTTAATGAACCTTGACCCTGACCCTGACCCTAACCCTGACCCTGACCCTGACCCTGACACTGACCCTGACACTGACACTGACCCTGACACTGACACTGACACTGACCCTAACACTGACACTGACCCTGACACTGACACTGACCCTAACACTGACACTGACACTGACACTGACACTGACCCTGACACTGACACTGACCCTGACCCTGACACTGACCCTGACACTAACACTGACCCTGACACTGACCCTGACCCTAACACTGACACTGACCCTGACACTGACACTGACCCTGACACTGACACTGACACTGACCCTAACACTGACACTGACCCTGACACTGACACTGACCCTAACACTGACCCTGACACTGACACTGCTGACACTGACACTGACCCTGACCCTGACACTGACCCTGACCCTGACACTGACACTGACCCTGACACTGACACTGACCCTGACCCTAACACTGACCCTGACACTGACACTGACACTGACACTAACACTAACACTGACACTGACACTGACACTAACACTGACCCTAACACTGACACTGACACTGACCCTGACACTGACCCTGACACTGACACTGACACTGACCCTGACCCTGACACTGACACTGACACTGACCCTGACACTGACACTGACCCTGACCCTGACCCTGACACTGACACTAACACTGACCCTAACACTGACCCTGACACTGACACTGACCCTGACACTGACCCTGACACTGACCCTGACACTGACCCTGACCCTGACCCTGACCCTGACACTGACACTGACACTGACACTGACACTGACCCTGATACTGATCCTGACACTGACACTGACACTGACACTGACACTGACCCCTGACACTGACACTGACACTGACCCTGACACTGACACTGACCCTGACACTGACACTGACCCTGACCCTGACACTGACACTAACACTGACCCTGACACTGACCCTGACACTGACCCTGACACTAACACTGACCCTGACACTGACACTGACACTGACACTGACACTGACACTGACACTGACACTGACCCTGATACTGACCCTGACCCTGATACTGACACTGACACTGACCCTGACACTGACACTGACCCTGACACTGACACTGACACTGACACTGACCCTGACACTGACCCTGACACTGACACTGACCCTGACACTGACCCTGACACTGACACTGACCCTGACACTGACACTGACACTGACACTGACCCTGACCCTGACACTGACCCTGACACTGACACTGACGCTGACCCTGACACTGACACTGACCCTGACACTGACACTGACCCTGACACTGACACTGACCCTGACACTGACACTGACCCTAACACTGACACTGACCCTGACACTGACACTGACCCTGACACTGACCCTGACACTGACACTGACACTGACCCTGACACTGACCCTGACACTGACACTGACACTGACACTGACACTGACCCTAACACTGACACTGACCCTGACACTGACACTGACCCTAACACTGACACTGACACTGACACTGACACTGACCCTGACACTGACACTGACCCTGACACTGACCCTGACACTAACACTGACCCTGACACTGACCCTGACCCTAACACTGACACTGACCCTGACACTGACACTGACACTGACCCTGACACTGACACTGACACTGACCCTAACACTGACACTGACCCTGACACTGACACTGACCCTAACACTGACCCTGACACTGACACTGACACTGACACTGACACTGACCCTAACACTGACACTGACACTGACCCTAACACTGACACTGACACTGACCCTGACACTGACACTGACACTGACCCTGACACTAACACTGACCCTGACACTGACACTGACCCTGACACTGACCCTGACACTGACCCTGACACTGACCCTGACACTGACCCTGACACTGACACTGACACTAACACTGACCCTGACACTGACACTGACCCTGACACTGACCCTGACACTGACACTGACACTAACACTGACCCTGACACTGACACTGACCATAATCCTAACCCTCAGGTTGAATCCTGTCTTATCCAGGACGCAGCCAAGACACATAGAACATGTGTAACTATTTAGTTGTTACTTAGAGTGATGTTGTAACTTATCACCTACCCTAGGACATGTGTAACTATTTAGTTGTTACTTAGTTATCACCTACCCTAGGACATGTGTAACTATTTAGTTGTTACTTAGAGTGATGTTGTAACTTATCACCTACCCTAGGACATGTGTAACTATTTAGTTGTTACTTAGAGTGAAGTTGTAACTTATCACCTACCCTAGGACATGTGTAACTATTTAGTTGTTACTTAGAGTGAAGTTGTAACTTATCACCTACCCTAGGACATGTGTAACTATTTAGTTGTTACTTAGAAGTGATGTTGTAACTTATCACCTACCCTAGGACATGTGTAACTATTTAGTTGTTACTTAGAGTGAAGTTGTAACTTATCACCTACCCTAGGACATGTGTAACTATTTAGTTGTTACTTAGAGTGATGTTGTAACTTATCACCTACCCTAGGACATGTGTAACTATTTAGTTGTTACTTAGAGTTAAGTTGTAACTTATCACCTACCCTAGGACATGTGTAACTATTTAGTTGTTACTTAGAGTGATGTTGTAACTTATCACCTACCCTAGGACATGTGTAACTATTTAGTTGTTACTTAGAGTGAAGTTGTAACTTATCACCTACCCTAGGACATGTGTAACTATTTAGTTGTTACTTAGAGTTAAGTTGTAACTTACTCACCCTCATTATCCTAAATAAATGACTAAGTAGAAGTTACACGTTTAATGCACAGTAATGTATGTATGTACTTGTACTTGTGTATGTAAAAGTACTCTATAACTTCCGTAAATTACACAGGGCTGTGCTGTTTCTCCTTTTCAGCTTTCTCTCACTCTCTGAATGTTTTACATACACAGGGGGGGGGGGGGGGCAGCGGGCGACAATCTCTCTCTCTCTCTCTCTCTCTCTCTCTCTCT
>NW_028173995.1:12500-15000 GCF_963971535.1 Notolepis coatsorum | reverse complement strand
ACACTTAACCCCTAACTGCTTGTGATGAGCAGGTTGACCTTGACTTTGCATTGGTTCCCTGGTCGGTGTGTGAATGTGTGAGTGAATGGGTGAATGTGAGGTATAGGTTGTGAAGTGCTTTGGATAAGAGCACTATAATATAAATGCAGACCATTTACCATTTTGATGGACCTCATAACAACCCAGGTTCCACTGCTCTGTGTCATGCCACTAAACTGACAGCTCTCCGGATCTAAATAAATAAATAAATAAATACAAATGCTTCCACACGTTTTTGTGTCGACCAATCTGACTGCACAGAACACATAAACTGACTAATACTTACTTTATTGTCTTTTGTCAGAGACTAGATAAAGTGCCTTCGGAAAGTATTAAGCCCCCCCCCCTCAATTTTATGCCACCAATCTACAGAATACCCCATAATTAATTGAAAACTTGATTATTATTATTTTCTTTTAAAGTTTATTCAAATTGAAATACAGAAATTCCAAAAATAACACATTTGTACTGCATACATAAGACTGCATGGTGGGATTAGCATTACTTGGGCTGTAAAGAGGGGACTGTCGTGATTCCATTGAACCCCTTTTCATTCGGATATATTGAGGTCAGAGGTCAAGGGACCTCTTTAAAAAAAACGTAGCTTCATTTTGGAGCATGATTTACCTCCTTCGCCAGTGAGCTAGCATGACACAGTGAGCTAGCATGACACGCCCGCTACGCTCAGATTCCTCTCCGTCTCTACTTTCACATGATACTGTCGATCAAATAAATATAATCAATTTACAATTCAGTCTGTAAAACAAACAAAATGTGGCGGGGGGGGGGGGGGGGGGGGGGGGGGGGGGGGGGGGAAGTGAAGAGGGCTGAATACCGAACATGCCGTATACCTATATCTCTCAGCCTGCTAACATTCTGCCGCTGTCATTGAAACCGCCATCAAAACACAGCCTCAATTACTGTACCACTGACCCCCGAAGAGCACAGCACTCAATCGATGTGGATAAAAAAGGGCCGGGGGGCGGAGGAGGGGGGGTTCAGGTGATGGAGGATCCAGTCGTCAGCAGCCAGTGCTAAGCATCATGGGGCTCGCGGGTATTGTTTCCCTAACCTTTGCTATTGATCCCAGCTGATCCCCAGAAATGTCAAGTTAAAACTCCACCGGCTCTCAGCGCACCACAGGCATTAGCTCGAAACGCATGTGTACCCACACACACACACACGCATGCACACACGCATGCAAAAAACACACACACACACACACACACACACACACACACACACACGCACGCACGCACACATGCATGCACAAACACACACACACATGCACGCATGCACACACACACGCACTGGAACAGAATGCACAAAGGCATGTGTGTAACTGTGCACACAAACACACCCACACACACACATACACACACACACACAGCCAAAAAGGGAGAGATTTTGGACTTCATTTGAGTGCAAAGGCAAATTACTAGACCGCATGATTGTATGCTGAGTGCGGCTAATGACGATAGTTCTGTCAGCAATCACTCACCTCATTAGTTTAAACCATTTATTATGATGCAGAATAATTGTAATGGCAATATGGCAGTATGTCCCACTGCTGCAAGAGGTTAAAGCATGAACTTACACAGAAGATAAAGCATAACAGCAAACTGAAGCTGAACAGCAGGGACTGTGTGGGATGTAACTCACGTAGTATAGTTGCATACTATTTATGTGTGAAGTGAAGGGAATATTCCTGGGAAGTTCAAGACTTGCAAAGCAAAGGATGGGGTGGTGGTGGCGGTGGTTGTAGTTGTAGTGGTGTAGGTGGTGGTTGTAGTTGTGGAGGGGGTGGTGGTGGTGGAGGCTGGGGTGGTGGAGGAGGTGGTGGTGGTGGTGGTGGTTGGAGGCTGGGATGGTGGAGGTGGTGGTGGTGGATGTTGGGGTGGTGGTGGTCGAGTTGGGTGGTAGTGGAGGTTGGTGTGGTGGTGGTGTGGTGGTGGTGGTGGTCAAGTCAAGTCAAGTCAAGAGTTTTATTTGTCACGGCATACAAGTATACAATGAAATGCGGGTGGTCTTGCCCGCAACGATGTGCAATACAGTGGTACAACATATAATAGAATCCATAAAAACAACATTGTGCAATAACAGGTAACAGGTAACATGGTGTGACATCTCGGTATCTGTACATAGTTATTTACAGAGCATATAGGACATGCTAGGTAGCTTTGGTAGTGCAATACACTGTTACTGTTGCTATACTAATTTAAAGTGGCCTTTCCTTTTGGCAATAAGTGTGGGTGAGTGCGGCATGAGTGTGTGCCCGCTCATGTTAAAGTGTTAAAGTGGCTGCTAGTGCACAGCGTGCGTGTCATGTGTGTGCTCATGTGTGCTTGTGTGTGGATAGTTCATGTTCTGTGGCACTCAATGTTCATTGTTCAAGGCTCTGATGGCCTGGGGAAGAAGCTGAGCCTCTCTGTCCTAGTAGCTGGGGTTCGCAGGCGTCTGC
>NW_028173995.1:7500-10000 GCF_963971535.1 Notolepis coatsorum | reverse complement strand
TTGTACAGGCATAATCAAAGTGATATTGGTTGCTTGTAAAAAAAATATTAATAATAAATAAAGCCCTTGTCAGTGTTTAGACCTTTACATGAAATCTTAAATAATTAAGAGAACTGTTTCTGTTGCCTCAGGATTAACATGAACACAAATCAAGTCATTTGAGGCTTAATGAAAGCAAGAAATACAATTGTGCCTTCACTTCACACAAGTGTGCATTGATCAAACTAAATAAACAATCATATCCAGTTAAAGGGAACACATGAATTACACCTAATGAAAATAGCTTCTGTGGTCTAAGCCTGAACACAAACTAACATAGCTGGAGCTTTGCATGATATGAGGCTCAATCTGCCGCTGGTTGTTTGACAGAAAGACCAACGTGTCCTCATTCTTCGGTAACAGGGGGGTTTCTTGTTTTGCTTAAAATGATGCCGGCTTTTGAAAAGAATGCGCTCTGAAGGGGTTTAAGTGGCAGGGATGCAAAGCAATAATATGGCTACAGTCAGCTGCTGCTAGTGGTCCACAATCCCTTTCCACCACTCAAGAGCTGCTGATAGTGGTCCACAATCCCAGGGACGTGCACAGGACTTTAGAGGGGCAGGTGCTCAAATGCTGAAAAGGGCACTATACCTGTGTATGTTAGAACCGAGTGCGCGCCCAGAAATTTTTATTTATTTTTGATCAAATATTGAATATGCCTTTTGGGGTGTTTTGGTGGTCAAATATTGAATATTGAACTATAATAATCAGTGCAGGAGCTCACTTATCCTTGAAAGACACTTTTATCACTGACTTAAAAGGCCCATACATCTCCATAAATGTTCAGGGGGGAGGGAATAAGTGCTTACCCTACAGACCCCAAGAAGTGCTGTATATCCTGTATTGTTTAATATAAATGTATTTTTTTTTCCAATCCCGATTTGTATTTGAGATTCCCAAATCCCATCGGACTTGACTTCTTCGTGTCCCTCAGTGAGTGTAATAACAGCATTCAACTGTATGCGCCACAGCGGTTTCTATCATCATCATCATCACCACCCACGCTATGCATAAAATATATAGGTCCGCGGAGAGGCACGCTGAGGAGGCCGTGCAAACTGCAATGGAATACGGGGCATTTCTCTCTCTCTTTACCTAATATTTTTATTCTATCCTGACACTTTTCAGTTGGAAGGGCAGTCTATATGCGCAACGGTAAAAAAAATATATATATATATATATATATTTTTTTTTAAAGGGCACTTTTTTACGAGGCTCAAAAGGGCAGGTGCTCAAGCACCCCTTGGGCTCTATGTGTGCACGTGCCTGCGCAATCCCTTTCCACCACTCAAGAGCACCGGAATCCATCTTTTAAGAAGTCCAGTTCCTCCGGTTCCTTCTGTTATTTGGTGCGTCAATTGAAAATGGATGTTTCACCCACATCAACCACCGGTGTTTCACAATGATGATAAAGCCCATTACAGATAACAGAAAGCGAGTCGTAACTCATGCTGTAGCCATCCGTTGCTCAAGACTGTGACAAGTGGCCTGTCAGTATCGTGGAAGAGGACGGATTTAAACGGTTAATGAAAACACTGGAGCCAGAGCAGCCTGCACTCTGCCTAAGTGAGATATCACCCGTGCACTGACAGCAAGGCACAATGGCATACCAAACTAAATATCTTTGCCTCATCTGGAAGTGCACAGTTTCACAGGTAGACACGAGCTAAACAGGTAGATATGTTTTCTGAAAGTTCTACATATCCTTGTTGGAGAATAACTGATGACTGTTGATTCATAATGAATAAGTATTCTTATTTTATGGGATAGTTTCCATTTTTGGAGGGGTAAAAAAAAAACATTTCAATACGGATTCTGGCATTGATTACCATGGCATTTGATTGATCGAAGCTTTGTAGCATTTGCGTCAGTCCTATCTCTCTCTCACTCTGCCCCTATAGTGTCAAATTTGAGTGGAGGGGTTTTTGTTTGCACCATGTCAAGTTTGACTTTGTCTGCACATGCACATAAAAAAACATCAATGCAAACATACACACATGCAGTTAAACGCACGCACGCACGCACGCACACACACACACACACACACACACACACACACACACACACACACACACACACACACACACACACAAATTACAGGAATTACAGCATTTATAAATGTATTCTGCATTTCTTCACCTTTCATGTATGCATTAATGAATGCTATTTAATGTGCCTGTATTCTTTTTATTATTATTATTATTATTATTATTATTATTATTATTATTATTATTATTATTATTATTATTATTATTATTATTATTATTATTATTATTATTATTATTATTATTACCAATAATAATAATAATAATTATTGTTGTTATTGTTTGCTGCTGTTGTTGTTATAATAATAATAGTAATACTTATTATTATTATTATTATTATTATTATTATTATTATTATTATTATTATTATTATTATTATTATTATTATTATTATTATTATTATTATTATTATTATT
>NW_028173995.1:0-2500 GCF_963971535.1 Notolepis coatsorum | reverse complement strand
TCTAGTGCAATCCCTTTGTACATTGTGGCTGTGTCTGACAAAAGTTAACAATAAATAATGGTATTAGGAATACATTTGCCTCCTGCGTGAACTGTGCATAGCTGAATAGACTGTATTTTAACGCCGGTCATATGGTGGTACTTGGAGAGCCAGCTACGTTCTCAGGTGGTACTTGGTGTAAAAAGTTTGAGAACCACTGATCTACATGATTTCGGCGTGTATTAGTATTATACAAACCGGAAATGGATCGCCTCGATCCCCACCACATAACTGGGATCTGTTTGCTCCACTCTCATCGCCCAACGGTACGAGGAGACTGACGTGAGTTTCAGCGTTTTTGTTTATCATTTTCTTTACAAACTGCTCTGATCAATATATCACCCATACTACATGAAGCATCTAACGACTATCACAGAATTATAAACGACCCCCCCCCCTCCGTTCACCCATGCATGATCAGTCATAACGTTTAGGACCATGTACAGTTGAAATTTTTAATATAGCGTCGATCGGTATCAAACTGCATTTGATGATCTAATATATGCATTTGTGCCTATATCTCACGTTCTGGGAAATACTGCAGAAAACGATAAAAACATATTTATACTCTAGACGGTATTTTCGTATGAATGTGTGAATGAAAAAGTAAAACGTTCCTACATCCTGAACGATAGATAATCGATGTTGAATGGGCCATAGTAATGTCAATTTAGCAATACAATTTAAAAAGTTATAGCCCTGCAAAGAAGGTGAACATCTCCATAGACTTACAGTGCTGGCAGAGATCAAACAGCGATGGATACTGTATAAGCGTGGCAGAGAATGCGTTAATGCAGCAAAATGCAACGTTTCGTCATGGCATCAATAATCTTTTCTGCCCGGTGCAGCCCGGTAGCGTAAAGATTTTCCCTAACCCACTTTCAGTTCCGCGTTCGGGATCCCTTTGTTTATATGCCTAAAACACCGGTCTGTATAGCAGGGAACACTGCATTATCGAGACAGCGCCCCTATGAGGATCTTTTCCGAATTCTAAGAGTAGGGTAAATCTGCAGTGCCGCTCGGTGACATTGAGTGACAAGATCCTCCTCCATACATACAAGGCCATTCACAACCTCGCCCCTCCATACCTGTCCGACCTCCTTCATATCAACATTCCCACCCGGTCTGCCTCCTCCATCAACCTGACCGTCCCCCCAGCCCGTCTGTCCACCATGGGGTCAAGAGCCTTCAGCTGCTCTGCCCCCCGCCTCTGGAACTCCCTCCCCCCCCGACATCAGGAACATTGACTCCATAATTTCTTTTAAAACCCACCTCAAAACCCACCTTTTTAGGCAGGCGTATGTCTGATTTTATTTTCTGTCTGATTTTATATATTTTTATTTTTATTATTTTAATGTACTGTGATTATGAATTTAACTGTTTTTAAATTGTTGTACGTCGTCCTTGAGTGCCTTGAAAGGCGCCTTATAAATAGAATGCATTATTATTATTATTATTGAGTAGGATACGGTTGCAGCCCCCGCAGCACCCCCCCTTGCCGCGTCCCTGGGCATACTGTACTTCAGCAAAATGCCTTCCCTCTGTTTTCCCCCCATCTAAAGCCAACGAGTGCAGTTGCCATGTGTCATGGATCAGGTGTGCTGTCACACTGAGGCACTGCTGCCTGCTTACTGAGGTCCAGTCAGTGTAATACATGTAGCTCTGCTTTTGTTGCCTCTTATCTATCTAGGTCGTCCTCGGATGGGCCCTCCATCGGTGCTTCCAGTCATCCCGATCCTCCATGCATCTGGCTAGCTCGCCGGTGCTTTCTGTTCCCACATCTCTCCTGAGTACGTCCACGTAGGTTAACGTGGGACGTCCTCGTGATCGATGCCCGTGTGTTGGTTCCCACAGCACAAGTTTGCTGGTTGGCATCTCATGGTGTCTCTGGCAGTGACCTGCCAGCCTCATTCTCCTGACTGCCACTTTATCGCTCACCTTTAGCACCCCCCCATACAAGTTTGCATTAGTGACATGCTCATCCCTGTTGATGTTGAGCACCACACGCATCATTCTGGTGTAGCACCCATCCAAGGACTTCTGCAGGGTGGGCTTCAAGGTCCAGCATTCACTGCCATACAAAAGGACAGACTCAACTGTTGCATGAAAGAAGTTGAGCTTGATTTGACGGGGGAGGTTGGATTTCCACACACTGGTCATGCCGTCTTAACCGCCATACAATTCATGAATTCTTGTGACAATAGTTCCCCTGGAAGATGGCTTGTCTCCTGAGGTGATGTGGATGACGCCTTGAAGTCCCTGGTCTTAGCTGTTGTTGCTTTGTTGACAGACGTGCCCTGGCTGCACTCTGCCAGTGGAGTTTGACGTACTGTATGTGGGCCAGGATGTGGATTGTGGGTGGATGCTTTGCATGTGCTTTGGCGAGGAGACGGGCACTTGACGCTCGGCTGTGTCCTCGTTGTGTTTCTACCAGGTGAAGAGAGGGGACACTCGACACGCA
>NW_028173996.1:0-25014 GCF_963971535.1 Notolepis coatsorum | reverse complement strand
CTATCTGTCACTCTGTCACTCTCTCTCTGTCACCCTGTTTCTCTCTCTCAACCCCCCTATTTCTCTCTCTCTCTCTCTCTCTCTCTCTCTCTCTCTCTCTCTCTCTCTCTCTCTCTCTCTCTCTCTCTCTCTCTCTCTCTCTCTCTCTCTCTTTCTCTTTCTCTGTCACTCTGTTTCTCTCTCTCAACCCCCTCTCTTTCTCTCTCTCTCTCTGTCACTCTGTGTGTGTCTCTCTCTCTCTATCTGTCATCTGTCTGTCACTCTGTTTCTCTCTCTCAACCTCCCCTCTCTCTGTGTCACCTCCTTTTCTCTCTCTCAATCCCCCCTCTCTCTTTCTCTGTCACTCTGTTTATCTCTCTCAACCGCCCATCTCTCTCTTTCTCTGTGTCACTCTGGTTGTCTCTCTCTCTTCTTCTCTCTCAACCCCCCATCTCACACACTCACTCTCACCCTGTGTCTCTCTCTCCTCTCTATATATCTCTCTCACCCTCTATCTCTCTGTGTGTCTATTTCTCCCTCTCTCTCTCTCTCCAGCCTTATGATTTTCTTTCTGTATAGATTTATGTGTGGTGTCAGTGAGAGTGTGCTCGTGTGGAAGAGCAAAGATACTGTAGTTTGTTTGTTCGTCTGCGCGTGCGTGTGTGTGTTTTTGGACTTGTGTCAAGGTGCACGTGTGACTGTGTGTGCTGCTTTTGAGTGTGTGCATGCGTGTGCTTTTTGAATGTTGTGTCTACACACGCGTGTTTGAATATGTGTGCTTTTCTTCTCGAGTGTGTGCATGTGTGCGCTTTTGAGTGTGTGTCCGTGTGCTTTTCTTCTTGAGTGTGTGCATGTGTGCGCTTTTGAGTGTGTGTCCGTGTGCTTTTCTTCTCGAGTGTGTGCATGTGTGCGCTTTGAGTGTGTGTGTCCGTGTGCTGGAGTACGAATGCTGTTTTAATCCTGTGCAGGGACGTACAGCAGACGCAGGTGCTCTGTGAAAAAGAAAAGGTCTTTGCTGTGCTGTCTGGTACTTCATCATCAGCCTCTCTCTCTCTCTCTCGTCTCTCATCTCTATCGTCTCTCTCTCTCTCTCTCTCTCTCTCTCTCTCTCTCTCTCTCTCCCTTACTCTCCTTCGCAGCTTGTCTTGCCGTGTTGAGTCCTCAATGTCTAAATGTCTAAACATAAGAGGAGAGACAACAGACCACATACGAGTTGCTTAAAGCGGTCGATAACTCATTATGACGCCAACACTTGACAAACACATGGTCTTGACAAAATACAGTACGAAATATCAACGTCATCATCATGGCAGGTTCAAGAGAATTAGCTGATGACGTGAACTGAACTGTAAGAGTCAAGAGTTTCGCTTTCAAATTGTGGACTAGCTAGCGTTTTCTATTGGAAACAGCTGTACGCTAAAGGAACATCAATCTCAATGAAAGCCACAAAACTGCAAGAAAGCACTTTTAAAGGGCCAAATTATGCATTATATATATATATATCTCGATTTCCTGCTAAATGCATAATTTGGCCTTTTCAGGAGGGTGTGTGAGTCACAAGTGCTTTCTTGCAGTCTCTCTCTATATTAGAGAGAGAGAGGAAGACAGTGTGTGTGTGTGTGTGTGTGTGTGTGTTGTTGTGTGTGTGTGTGTGTGTGTGTGTAGTGTGTGTGTGTGTGTGTGTGTGTGTGTGTGTGTGTGTGTGTGTGTGTGTGTGTGTGTGTGTGTGTGTGTGTGTGTGTGTGTGTGTGTGTGTGTGGTGTGTGCTGTGTGTGTGTGTGTGTGTGTGTGTGTGTGTGTGTGTGTGTTGTGTGTGTGTGTGTGTGTGTGTGTGTGTGTGTGTGTGTGTGTGTGTGTGTGTGTGTTGTGTGAGTGTGTGTGTGTGTGTGTGTGTGTGTGTGTGTGTGTGTGTGTGTGTGTGTGTGTGTGTGTGTGTGTGTGTGTGTGTGTGTGTGTGTGTGTGTGTGTGTGTGTGTGTGTGTGTTTTGGGAGGCTACCGAACAGTACGAAGGATAAATGGAGCCTAGGTATTAAAATCTTGAATCGACATTCACGCCTAGTGCTTTTATTCATTATATAGTTGATTTAGTGGGACTTTTCTGTGCAGTTGCCGATATAAAAAAAGAGCAAAGCAACACTTACAAGAATACAAAAATGGGGGGGGGGGGGGGGGGCAGGGGATCTTTAGGGGGGGACAGCAGGTCAACAGTAGATCTTTAGGGGGAGATAGCAGGTCAACAGTAGATCTTTAGGGGGAGATAGCAGGTCAACAGTAGATCTTTAGGGGGAGACAGCAGGTCAACAGTAGGTCTTTAGGGGGAGATAGCAGGTCAACAGTAGATCTTTAGGGGGAGATAGCAGGTCAACAGTAGATCTTTAGGGGGAGATAGCAGGTCAACAGTAGATCTTTAGGGGGAGATAGCAGGTCAACAGTAGATCTTTAGGGGGAGACAGCAGGTCAACAGTAGGTCTTTAGGGGGAGATAGCAGGTCAACAGTAGATCTTTAGGGGGAGATAGCAGGTCAACGGTAGATCTTTAGGGGGAGATAGCAGGTCAACAGTAGATCTTTAGGGGGAGATAGCAGGTCAACAGTAGATCTTTAGGGGGAGACAGCAGGTCAACAGTAGATGCCACACAGAAGTGGTGACATCATTTCAAAGCTGGGAACCTTAACTCTTTGGACGCCAGACCCGATGATAGTCGGGTTATCTCGCCGACCGTTCAGCACCAGACCCGAGTATAGTCGAGTTTTCATCATTATTTATTTTATTCGATATTTCCATTCATTACAGGCACACAGACTCGGGACGGGGTTAACATCCTGAATCATCCTGAGAATGCCAAAGTGCAATACCGGCTGCATCCACCCAGGTGGCAGTATCGAGCACCCTTTGAAACATTATATCTTGGCCTGTGCGTCGATCAAATGTCTCCGGCCGCATTTTCTCCGGGCGGGTATCCCGATCGCATTGAGAAGCGTCAATTGCCTCCGATGCATTTGTTGTGGTGGATTATGTTGGCGACACGATGGACACCGGTACTTGGACTCGCGATCAGACAATTGGAATATTCTTTTTGGGGTACCTCCTAGTGAAGGTAAGGATTCAATTATATCAAACCTGCTTTGATCCAACCATGATTTCACCTCGATCGCAACGTGTTTGTGTAACGTTACTCCACAACGTATATGCCGTTGGTGACGATCAAAGCATCAAAAAACTACCCCCCCCCCCCCCCCCCACTTTCATGCATTCATGATGAAACATAATACCTATTATATATATTTGATTTGGAAATAGTAGCGTGTCCAGGCGAGAAACGGCAACGCTTTTAGTGAAATTCACGCTTTGCTGCATATCGTCGTTTTCTGGGATTAGACAGGATCACTCTAAAACTATACTTATATTCACCACGGTATAACACGCAAACGTGTTGACGAAAACATTTATTCTTTTATACATATTGAACAATAGATAGGTGATGTCAAATGGACCATAGTATTGTATCCATAGCTATAATATAAAATATATATATAGCCCTGCAAACACCGCCACTTATTCCTATATTTTAGAGCGTCGGCGTGGTAGGAACTAAGATGCTAGGCTTCCGGCGCTCAAAGAGTTAAGATTAATTTGAGATGAAGCTCAGCGCTGTCAGGTTTTTCTAGTCATAAATCGGTAATAAACGTGTTATGGTTAGGCGCCCATTACAATTTCAGAACATTATGATGGAAGTGTCTAATCACAATTCCCATGCTCAATTATGTCTACTGAAGTATGAGGTTGTTACAGCAATGTTTGGGTTGATAGATACCATTTGTTGATTGATTGATACCGCTTCACAACCTATGCCTCACATTCACCTATTCACTCGCACACCGATGGCAAAGGTGCCAGCCTGCTCATCGGGAGCAGTTAGGGGGGTTAGGTGTCTTGCTCAAGGACACATCGACACGCTGCCCGGGAGGAGCCTGGAATCGAACCGGGAACCTTCTGATTACCAGACGACCTCCTGAGCCACTGTTGCTGTGGGTTGGAGTTGAGTGGGGGGGGGGGGGGGGGGTTGGCTACTGCTGGCCACACCTCAAGCTCTGCCAAGAGGTCTGGAGAAATGTACAGTATAATAAGTTACTATATTAAGTTTAAGTTTATTTGGATCCCCATTAGCCACAGCAGTGCTGGGGCTATTCTTCCTGGGGTCCATAACACATAAAATACAGTTACAGACTTATACACTCACAACCTTTACATGTCATACAGACAATTAAAACAACAATAAAAACCCTTATACACTCATAACATTTACATGTCATACAGACAATTAAAACAATAAAAACCCTTATACACTCACAACATTTACATGTCATACAGACAATTAACACAACAATAAAAACCCTAATCAAATTCATAATACAATATAAAAATATATACTCCTTATGAATGAATTCATAATACAATACAATAATACCTACTCATAATTAATTCATAATACAATACAGCATAATATACTATTTAGCTTTTACATACATTATCTATGTTCATATCAGCCAATTATACAATATTTTAATAATATATCCCTATCAGACACATGCCTTTTCATCCATATACATATCTCTTTATCAGACACATACATTTTCATTTACGTACACACTATCTATTAGGGAATGTCAATTTCTTTGGTTGAAAATGTTGTTTTACCACGATTTTGAAACGACATTTACTATTCTCCTGCTTAACATGTCTGGGAAGAGAGTTCCATTCCTGCATACCACGGAACATGACATGATATACAGTATACCATATTATAGTTTCTCTCTTCCTGGACCTACGGGGATGTCGGGTCCCGCTGGTATGTGAGGCGGATCCCAGATCCCTGGGTTTGAAGAGAAAGCCCAGTGCTAGGCTGGAACACTCACTCTTGTGTCTGGCGGGACCGGCCAGGCCCGACCCGACCGGAGTTCTGCTCTGACTCCGAGGCAGCGGAGGTCTCAGAGGAGCTCCAGAGAACAGAACAGAGCAGAGCGGAGCAGCTCCTGACCCCGGCATCTATGCGAGAGACGCCGGGAATAGAACGGCAGCAGCAGCAGCAACAATATACTGGCTGTTGCAGCCTTGTAACATTTTTGTTTAATATTTATAAAATTGGTAAACCTAAGTCTTTGTGGTCAGAACTACAACCCACCAATACTCCAGATGATGATGGCGCCGCCCCGTTCGGCTGCCTCTCTGTTAGCTCCGTCGAGACTGTGTTTACTTTTGTTAATATTTATAGTTTTTAGAGTTTTGTGCGTACCAACTGTTGGTGCATTTAATGTATATGACCGTCAGTCACTCATAGACATTGGATTACGGGAAACTTACCAACTGGATTACTCGCTGGATCAACTTTCCGAACCACATCAATGGCCGGAAGAAATCCTCCGGAGACTAGGACCAGATCCTTTGTTCCTAGACCCCAGGAAAAGACGTCGAGGAAAAAGGGCTGGGATCCGAAACAGGCTGAGATCCAGACGACACCGTACACCACTTCCCAGTATATTGCTAGCCAATGTACAATCAATAGACAATAAACTGGATGACATCCGAGCAAGGATTCAATATCAAAGAGACGTTAGGGACTGCAATGTCCTTTGCTTCACCGAAACATGGCTAACACCGGAGGTTCCAGATCACGCGATTCAACCAGCGGATCACTTCTTTATCCATAGGAAGGATCGGACACAATCAGAGTCCGGTAAACAACGTGGTGGAGGTATTGCCTTCATGTTTAACAAAAATTGGAGTGATCCAACGAATGTGAAGGAATTATCCAACCACTGCTCCCCAGAACTGGAATATATAACCATCAAGTGTCGTCCTTTCTTCCTCCCGAGGGAGTTAACGGCGATCGTCCTGGTCGGAGTGTATATTCCACCGCAAGCCAACAACAACGCCGCGCTCTCCAGACTACACGACGAGGTAAATAATATACAAGCGACGAACGTTAACGCCGCCATTTTAGTACTGGGAGATTTCAATAGCGCCAATCTGAGAAAGGTATTGCCTGATTTCTACCAGCATGTGACTTGCAACACCAGAGGCGGTAACATCCTAGATCACTGTTACACGCAATTTAAAGGTGGCTACAAGGCTCATTCTGATAGTGGCTTTGGCAAGTCAGATCACGCATCCATTTTCCTTACACCAAAGTACAGACAAAGAATTAAAAGTACTCCCGTAGTCTCGCGAGAGGTGCAGAAATGGGATGTGACGTCAGAGGATACGATCCGGTCAGTGTTCCACAACACAGACTGGATTGCATTCCGCGACACAGATAACATTAATGCCTACACGGAGACAGTGCTGGACTATGTCTGTACTAGGGTGAAAGAAACAATCCCCACTACCAAAATGAAAGTTTACCCAAATCAAAAACCCTGGGTAGACAAATCCGTCCGTGAAGCTCTGAGAGAGCGCACCAAAGCATACAATGACGGCCTAGTGGCAGGCAACATGAATGACCACAAGGTGGCGCAACACAACGTAAGGAGGACAGTGTCAGAGGCCAAACGGCGCTACAGGGATAAAATTGAACTCCAGTTTGAACAAGCTGACTCTAGAGCTATGTGGCAGGGGCTCAAAACGATGACAGACTACAAAGGCGCCTCCCTCAAACTGAACAGTGACATCTCCTTAGCAAACGACCTCAATACCTTCTATGCGAGGTTTGATGCTGGTAATAACAACACCAGCTCACAAGCCTCGGCAATGGGGGGGGGGGGGGTCGGCTGCTGATGGAGGCGCAGTGTTCAGGGTAACAGAGCATGAGGTGAGGCGGACCTTTAAAAAAGTGAATATCAGGAAGGCAGCAGGTCCGGACGGCATCCCCGGCCGCGTCCTAAAAGTCTGTGCCGACCAACTGGCCCCAGTATTCACTGACATATTTAACCTGTCCTTAGAACAGGCTGTCATCCCCACCTGCCTGAAGAAGTCCACTATTATCCCTGTACCCAAAAAATCCAAGCCTGCTTGCCTCAACGACTACCGCCCTGTAGCTCTCACCTCCATAGCCATGAAGTGCTTTGAGAAGCTAGTAAAGGGCTACATCTGCTCCTCCCTCCCCATCAACATGGACCCCCTGCAATTTGCATACCGCCCCAACAGGTCCACGGAGGACGCCATATCCCATGTGCTGCACACAGCAGCATCACACCTGGACAAGAGGCAGGGGAACTATGTGAGAATGCTATTCATCGACTACAGCTCGGCATTCAATACCATAGTCCCCTCCATACTCATAGCCAAGCTCAGGGACCTGGGCTTGGGCTATGACCTCTGCCAGTGGGTCTTGGACTTCCTGACTGGCAGACCCCAGGTGGTGAGAGCAGGCAACTGCACCTCCTCATCCATCACCCTCAACATAGGGGCCCCCCAGGGCTGTGTTCTGAGTCCCCTCCTCTACTCCCTGTACACACACGACTGTGTGGCTCAGCGGAGTAGCAATACAATCGTCAAATTTGCTGACGACACAGTGGTGGTGGGCCTGATCTCTGCCAACGACGAGAGGGCCTACCTGGAAGAGGTCAAGGTCCTGGCGGGATGGTGCCAGGAAAACAGCCTCTCCCTGAACGTCAGCAAAACAAAGGAGATGATTGTGGACTTCAGGAGGTCGGGGGTCAAGGACTACAGCCCCCTCAGCATCGACGGGGCACCGGTTGAGAGAGTCAACAGCTTCAAGTACCTCGGAGCCCACATATCCGAGGACTTGAAATGGACCATACACATTAACAGTGTGGTGAAGAAGGCACGACAACGCCTCTACTTCCTCAGGCGCCTAAGGAAGTTCCAAGTCAGCCAGAAGATCCTTAAGAACTTCTACTCATGTACAATAGAGAGCATCTTGACCGGCAACATCACCTCCTGGTTTGGGAATAGCACTGCAAAAGACCAAAGCAGACTACAAAGAGTGACACGTTCAGCCGAACGCACAATTGGAGGGGGGCTCCCCACCCTCCAGAACATTTACTACAAGCGTTGCAAGGGGAAGGCTAAGAGAATTATTAAGGACTCGAGCCACCCGAACAACTGCCTCTTTGAACTGCTGCCGTCAGGCAAGCGATACAGGAGTCTCAAGGCGAGCACAGAAAGACTCAGAAGTAGCTTCTATCCCCAGGCCATCAGGCTGCTAAACGAACAATGAATGAACACTACACAACAACAACCACCAAACACACATAGCACACACATCCACACGCACACACTCACTTTAAACAAACACACTGTAGCACCCACTACACACACTTTATAGCACACACCCACTTTAAACAAACACACTGTAGCACCCACTCCCCACACTTTATATTTATGGATGAAGATTGCACTACAACTCGTACACCTTACTGTAAATTGTACCTAAAATTGTACCTCATCCCATTTCTGCTTTGCACTAGATAGTACTGTACATTAGTACACTGCATAGTATTGTGTATTGTATATTATATGGTAACTCAGAACATTGTACATATGTCTATACCGAACAACTGTGACCTCATTTTCTTCTTCTAAATTCATGCTATATTATGTTATTATGTTATTTGATACTATCTTGTCTAGCACAGTCTCTGGAGCGTAACAGTAAGAAGCATTTTGTATGAAAGTATTCTGTACTTCTGTATGACAACTATTAAAGAACTTGAACTTGAGAACTTGAACTACTAGACATGGCTATGTCACCAGACATGCCGTGGGTCTTCATTTTACTCTACCTCTACCAAGAACTTAATGCACTTAACACTTTAACTGCCAGAAGACGAGTTTAGGCGTCCTTCCCCGCCATGCTCAAGTTGCCGAAGACGCCGTAACTCGTCTTTGATATCAATATTTCAAAAATCTGTGATCGGATTCATATTTCCCATCCGCTGGCCTGAGACCCACCAAAAAGCCCCACTGAACCCTCAATATAATGCATTTGGGGCTATAAATCACGTTCTGGAGAAAGCTGCAGAAAGAGATGAAAACATACTTATACTTTAGATCATATTTTAGTATGAATATGTGAATGAAAAAGTTTAACGTTCATACACCCTGAACAATACATATAGGACATTGAATGGGCCCTAATAATGGCAATTTAGCAATAGAATTTAAAAAGTTATAGCCCTGCAAAGAAGGGGAACTTCTCCATAGACAAATAGAGCTGGCAACCTATGGTATATCATTAATTTAGCCTTAGGCAATCAAAGTGTTAAGAGAAACGTAATGTATAGAGCTGCTGCAAACTGGAATTGTATACCTGTGCAGATAATGATCATCAGCAACAAATTTACTTTTAAGAAAAAGTTGAAGGATGCTGTTATGAATGGTGAAATACAGTTGAGTTACTGATTTAGTTAGTTAGTATTGTTAGTTTAGTTAGTTAGTTTAGTTAGTATTGTATTTGTGGCTGGAGCCTTTGTGTGTGTTTTTTGTGAGATTTTAAAGATATTGAGAATGTACTAAGGCTAAAGTGTTTCTTATGTTTTTATTGTTTTTTTTATTAATGTAATGTACTGTAATGTTGTAAGTTATGTGTTCGGACCCCAGGAAGAATGGTCTTTCATCCATGGGTGTAGAGACTAATGGGGATCCATAAAATAAACAAATACTGAGTTATGAAGTCAGGAGAGACTCGCTGGTCTCTCTTCTCACCAACCAAACCAACGGAGATATTTTATTTTTAGAGCATTAACTCTTTGGAATAACCTGCCTCAAAACCTCTGCTGCATTTACAGTAGATTCACTTTTAAAAATAATCTTAAATTGTTTTTAACACTGTAAAGTATTTTTGTTTTACACTGTAATGTAATTTTAGCTATCTTAATTGTTAGTTTCATTATGCATTGTGTGTACTGACTTTTAATAATTTAGTTTTTTGCAATAATAATTGTTTTTGTATGTTTTGTGTGTGTGTGTGTGGACCCCAGGAAGACTAGCTGGCTGCTATGGCACCAGCTAATGGGGATCCTTAATACAATTAAATCAAATCAAATCAAAATCACCGCAGACCACTGTGGCTCCCACCTCCCACAGGGAGCCAGAGAAGAGTGTAGGTGTCCATTAGGTGAAGCCTCAGGCTGGGATCACGTTGGACGCCTTCTTCTTGCTCTCAAACGCGAGGAGCGGCGTGGTGAACATAAACGAGAGAAAATATGGTAAATGGTGCATTTATATTGTGGTTTTATCCAAAGCGTTTTACAATTATTTTGTTCCTCACATTCACACGCCGAAGGCGACCGTGCAAGGTGCCGACCTGCACATTGGGAGCAGTTCTGTATCGTTAGTGGCTTAGCTTGGCATCACACTGCACTATCTCGCGTACGTGCACGCGTACTGAATAAACCACAAATGTACCTCTAATACCAGTATTAGTCTGACCACACCCCTCATCAGCTTACCTTCATAAGCAGGTGTGTGGTCACCTGCTCTCCTCCTTCTCGCTTTCACCACAAGGAAGAAGTGCCTCGGTAGATCCCCACACTTGACACCATGATGGAAGAAATTGGATTAGGAACAGCTTGGGAAACAAGGATACGTTGACATCATATCTTTATTTTCTCTCTCACTATTTTCGAGAAAATACGGCGATATTGTCTTCGTACTGGAGTGTCTAGAAGATGATGATCATTCTAAAAACCCTCCACCGGTTTTCGTATTGGGAGCACGCCGCTGCATGCTTCTCAACTGCAGTTCCTTGCTGTGTTTGTTGGGGTGAAACTGTGTTTGTCAGGCCACAGCTGAACTGTCGGACATGCCGCTGTTGTGAGAAGCGGTGCGTTCCAGGTTGGGTGAGTAGTGTTTGCTGGCGGGCTCCACTTGTCTGTTAGTGCTATGGGGGCTACTTGACAAAGTTTATGGAAACCGGCCCCAGGCTAGGGTCCTTTGTTTAGCCGCCTAGGCGACAGAAGGCCTTGGTCTGGAGACCATTATAGTTTTAACTAGTGGGCCGCGACCATTGACACTGGTGATCCCTGTGTGTTCTGGACGAGTGGATTCTCTCTGTCACCGTGTTAAGGCCCCATCTTTCATATCCAAATGAGAGTATTCCTTCACGAGGGGATATGTGCATGTAATGTGCGATAGCGGCAGATTCATGTTCGAAGTCAGCTACACAGACCAGTTGGTACTGTGCTGATTCCGCCGGATGTGGTAAAGTCACCGTTGTGAAGCGGTGTTGACATCTTGTTTTCTCTTTTCTCTTAAAAAGTGAGGAGAGGTTCAGAACGGCGGCCTGTCTGGGTGAGTGTTATGTCATTGTTTACATGTTCATAGCTTACGGTTAGCCAGTCAGCTGTTAACTGCTGCGTTAGCCTGCTGGATCGCTGCATGGCCTGCTTAAGGCCTACTATTAGCCAGTCAGCTGTTAGCTGCGGGGCTAGCATGTCGTGGTCGCTAGGTAACGTTAGCTTGCTGCTATGGCCATGGCTGGCGCGGGGTAGCTTAGCTTCTCGCGCGCCGCCGGGAGCTCGCTTCTGATCGCCGTTAGCTTGATGCTATTCTGTTGAACGTGCTTTGATTTTAACATGTTTTACACTCTTGACCGCGACGTCATCCTTGACAGGGGATGTTTCGTCGACCCTGCCCTGAGCCTGGACGGGGATTGCGTCAACAAAGAGGACTGTAGCGACTGGTTGGAGCGGCGACGCTGCCCGGATCGAACAACACAGGACGGCTGTGTTCTACGGTGTCTTGTGACTGCACTTCGCTGATCTGCGTTCCGGGTAGGAACGGGGTTGACCAGACCTCATAACACGTCTTCTGGTTTTACTTTGCTAAATGTATTGTGAATAACGGTGTTTTTTCCCAAAACGTGTGTTGTTGCAATGCATTTAGGATACGTTGCGGGTTATGTGTGAGCTGTTTTTGTCACTGGCAGTTAGCTTCTCCGTGCAGATCGTGATGTATTGATCTGGTTGTTGTGTGAGAAACATCATGGTGTTTATGTGTACCGTGTACTCACTACTAAGGCAACTAACCTATGAAGCTATGCTTGGTGACAAGTGAGTAAAAGAATGTTCTTTCTCAGACTGTAATGACAATGAACAGTGTGTTCACACATTAACGGGTTTTCCTGTTTTAACTGGCCGTATTGAGGGTAAAATAGGAGGATTGTGTTTTCCCCCCCGGTTCCCTGGGGATTTATCACCTCCTATCAGACATGTTGTGCATTAATTGTGTCTTTTGTGTGGTAGGGATACGATGTAACTCTTAGCTTGATTGCTGAGGTTGTGCTAAATCTGCTGGAGAAACTTATTTCCTAAAGGGAAATTGGTTTGGTTGCTGTCATGTGTGCTTAGCAAGGCCTGTGGTCGATACTAATCAAGAATGATGTATTCTCTCATTGTGAAGAAAACGGCGTTCCTCTGTTGAGTGTTTTTGCCATTTTTTGTAGGTGATGATGGGTTGTGTGTGTCATGTGACCTACAACTGGGTTGTACTGGCCACAGAAGCACATGTGTATGTTGGACCGGGGTTCTTAGAGCCCTCTCTATTCTGTGTTTTTCCTTAGTAAAAATCAGATAGCAGGTTAGCTCATGCGCTGTGTGGAGCTGTGAAACGCTTCATAGAGCTGACTATGACTGTGTCATATTCTCTTTTTGTCGTTACGTCGTATCATGGGTGTGGGGTCGTAAAGGGGTGAACTGGTAACCTTTCCTCTCCCCATTGTTCTGTCGGTCAGGGGTACACCCCCTGTCCTTCAAGGTTCCCGTCACGTGGCGGTTCGGCACGTTACGGGGGGGGGGGGGGGAGGGAGTTCCTGGTCCCACGGCCTGGTATATTGGGCGTGTGCACCGCAGGAATTCCCCCGCCATAGAGTACGTCACCGTGCGCGTCTCTGTTGGTAGGACTTCCGTGTGCTGTTCAGGTCCATGTGATGGATCTGTTTTCAGGGGGGGTGGTCAGGGCTCCTCCTCACCAAGCGCCTATTCAGGCCTTCTGTGAGTTCGGACTCCTTCTTCCATGTGAGGAAGCCTCCATCAGAGTACAGAGCCTTCCTCCTCAGATTGTCAAAGTGAGTGGACCCTCTAGAAGGGTCCTTTTCTATTGTATGTATATTCGATTCAATTCGTTTATTGAGTGTGTATGGGTTCAGTGCCTCTTCCCCGGAGGCCCTAAAACCAGTTTTTTACATGGCTCAAGGTGCAATATATTCTTTTCAATCTGTACAGCTCGCGTGGGAAGTCTCTCTGGGGATCCCCGTCTCTTTCCTATGGGAGGGTGGTGGGATGTAAAAATGTGAAATTTTTTTACCCCGGCTGTGTAGACTGGGATACATACTGTTGATGCTTCCTTCTTTCTATTCCAGAAGTGTTGGAGTTAGGGAGTGTCACACCCCTCTTGTCGTTCCCCTGGGCGCCTTGGGGATTCAATGACAGGTCTAAATAGCCTGTTCATTGATGGGGGTGTGTCCCGACGCACGTATAGTGCTAGCTCGCTGTAAACAGGCGATTGACTGGCACGCCTTGGTTGCTTGTGGTTGAAACAGCGTTTTTATAAAGCAACTGAGATGGGGGTTTTTCCTCTTCCGACGACCACATCCCATGACCTGGGTGGGTTGTCGACGGATTCTCGTTCATGTCTGGGGGATGATGACGGGATGGATCTGAACATATGTAGTGGGGTCTCACGCCCTTGGGGTGGGCCACCAGGCGCGGTTCGTCCGAACGTCTGGGTGGCGCCTTCTTTTCATGTTAAGATCAACACGCATATCTGCCCTTCTCCTGGAGTAGGCATGTCGGCGTGGTTAGGGCACGGGACTGGTTCTGGTCACGCTGGTCCAGATCAGTTGAACCCGTTGTCCGCCGGGGATGCAGATCTGCTGTTCTGGTACCCTGAGGGACTTGGGCTTTTTTCAGGGGGAAAAATGCCAGGTCGGTCTGGGTGTCACAGGGTTAAGCGCTATGGAGACCCTGGTTGGGTATGTTTTTACTCAGCACTGTCGTCATGGCTTACAGCCATGCCATTCTGTACGCGCTCGATCTCGTCGGATCTCGGCCGCTACACAGGTTGGTCCTGGTTAGTACTTGGTTGGGAGACCGCCGGGGTATACCAGGTACGGTGTGCTTAGGGGCTGGTTCTCCATTATTTTTCGCTCCTCTCTCACGCATGGCGAAGAGGGGCCTGTGGGGGTGGTTTTTTGACCTCCTCTGGTGACCCTGTGCTTCCCGTACCGCCAGGCCCGGTCCGAAGTGATGTTTGCGACCCGTAGGCCTGGGTTAACCCTTTTTGGAAACTGAAACACTTGTACTGCGGTATAGCCGGTGTATACCCGCAGGTGTGTTTTGGAGTTTTTTCTTGAGGGGTTATAGGAACAACCACCGCATTGGGTAACACCGAGGTGGTTGATTCCCTGGTGTGTTGGAGCAGTGTCAACTCCCGGGTTCACCGTTTGAGGGTGCCCCTGCACGTTCATGACGTCTGCCAATCGTGTCAGCCTTCTCTGCCTCGACCCCTCTGGGTGGGGGTTGTTAAATGGAGGCTTGGTCATGCAACACCGCCAGCTTACGCTCCTTCCGCCGGGGCGGCTGTGTTCAGCTGTCCCCTCTGGCGCCTGTCTCGTCCGCAGTCTCCAGGCTAGGGTTAACAGCCTGTTGCCTGGTTTTTCCCCGGTGCGCTGCCTGCTTCCGTTGGTTAACCTTTTTTGTGTGCTTACGGCCATGCTGACTGCCTGTTCTGCAGGGTCAGTGTGCCAGGCGGTGTACTATTGGGGGGACGGGGCCCGCTCGGCTTATGGCCATACCGACCTGAACACGCCCGATCTCGTCCGATCTCGGAAGCTAAGCAGGTTCTGGCCTGGTTAGTACTTGGATGGGATTCCGCCTGGGAATACCAGGTGCAGTAACTGAGGGGCCTTTGTCCGAATACGCTGGCGATGTGGGGGGCGGGGCACTACGTGCCCACCTGGTGGGGTCTTGATGCTGGCATCATGGACTTCTCCGGGCCCCCATTCTAGGGAGTCCAGTCCTTTTGGTGGGTCTGGGTCTTCCTTCGTGCTCCGCTGCTACGGCCTTGCCACGGGGTTGGGTTTGCCCTTGACCCCGTGATTCTGGGGGCAGTAACGAGGTTGTTCCTCCGTTCGTTCCCGGGTGGCATGCGGGTTGTGCGTGTGTGTAGTCGTGGGGTCAAGCCACGGTCTGCTCACCCTGTGCGTTGAGTTGCTTGAGTGCCTCTTCGCACGGTCGGGTCCGTCGCCCTCCCGTGACGTCCCTATTAGGGGGGCTACCCGCCATTAGGGGGGGTCGGGGGGGCTCGGCCCTCCCTGTTCTGATGGTTGTGGGGGGGCTGTCAGCGGGGTGTATTTGTCAGCCAGTGGCTCCGCTTGGCCTCCCTTGTGCAGTGTGATGCCAAGCTAAGCCACTAACGATACAGAACGATAGGTTATGACTATAACCAAGTTCTGTTAGTTAGGGGCGATGCTTGGCATCAGACGGCCGCTGCAGCCCTTGTCCTCACCTTGTGGTGAAAGCTTGGGAAGGAGGAGAGCAGGTGACCACACACCTGCTTATGAAGGTAAGCTGATGAGGGGTGTGGTCAGACTAATACTGGTATTAGAGGTACATTTGTGGTTTATTCAGTACGCGTGCACGTACGCGAGATAGTGCAGTGTGATGCCAAGCATCGCCCCTAACTAACAGAACTTGGTTATAGTCATAACCTATCGTTAACCGGGAACCTTCCGATTACCAGACGTTACCTCAGCTAACATTACATAAGTTGCATTCATTCATTCATTCATTCATTCATTCATTCATTCATTCATTCAATCTTTATTTAATCTGGAAGGATCATTGAGAGCTCTCATTTACAATGACGTTGAGAAATGCAACGCATAATAAATACAAAATCAATTGATTAAACGTTTAGAATAATTAAAAACAACTTGCAGAGCGTGGAGGTTTGCTATTAAAGTTTTAAACTGATCAATAGATACTAATGAATTGGGTTTTAAAGTGCATTGCAAAACATTCCAAGTTTCTGGGGCACAGAAGCTATAGAAGCAGATTTTCTTTATTCAGTGCAAACTCTGGGCACCTTAAGTGTAAAAGCCAATCACCAGAGTGAGTACGATTTAGGTCCAGAGCTCCAGTCCAGCAATGGGGTGATGTAGGGTGGGAGATCTGTTGTTTTATTTTTCACATATAAGGTACATGTACATTACAGTTAAATGCTTGGTTCTGTATGAACAAATGCAGAACAAATGTTGTTGTTGTTCAAGTTTTGTTTTATTTGTCACATACAGTATAAGGTACATGTACATTACAGTGAAATGCTTGGTTCGGTATGAGCAGAACAAATGTTGTTGTTGTTGTGGTGATGATCTCAGACAAGTGTTCATCTTAGTACTTTTGATTGCAGCCCGGAGGGAGCTTAGCCAAGCTGTTTTTCTCTTCTTCGGTTGTGTGATAGTAAAGGGTTAACCTTCTGTCGTGTGGCAGTGAAAGGGTTAACGAGCTGGAGCAGGCCGCTCCACCACAACAGGTGTTTAGCTCCCGGACGTCCATGTCGAGTGGCCTTGGTCACGTACAGTCAGGGGTGTAAAGTACTTGAGTAATTGTACTTCGTTACAATACTTAAGTACTGTTTTTGGGGGATTTGTACTTTACTGGAGTATTATTAGGTTTGTATACTTGTACTTTTACTCAATTACATTTCGGAGGAAAAAAAACATACTTTTTACTCCTACATGCAGACCTACAAAGTACAAAGTACAAATCTCGCAGGTCAAACATTTTTAATTAGTATATTTGTTTCTCTGGCCGAACTAACGTTAACGTTATTAATCCTGCGGCCGCACTTTATTTAAAAACAGCCAATAAAATCCCCATCAATGGAAAATGAACTGGCCCATACCCATGCTGATTGGTCCTTGTGCAAGACTGGAAAGCAGGGATCTTTGATTAAACACCTGCTATCAGAAGAGTAGACGGTCAGAAAAAAAGTTTTTACTTTTACTTTTTAGTACTTAAGTACATTTAAAAGTAGAAACTTTTTGACTTTTACTCAAGTGTGTTTTTAGCCAGATACTCTGACTTTTACGTAAGATTTTGAGACGGTACCCATACTTACACTTAAGTATAATTTCTGGGTACTTTTTACACCCCTGCGTACAGTAAGTAGGCCAGGTGTGAGAGAGGCGTGTGAGGTGTCTGTTCTCACCGGGAGGAGAGCCAAGCAGTTAGCCGGCTAATGTTTCTAGTATCTGGTAGCTATCGGTCACTGGCCGTCACTCAGTGTGGACAAGATGTTTCTGGACGACTGGATCAGGTGGTACAGTAGAGCGGTCGTCTGGCAATCGGAAGGTTCCTGGTTCGATTCCAGCTCCTTCCGGGCAGTTTGTTGAGGTGTCCTTGAGCAAAACACTTAACCCCTAACTGCTCCCGATGAGCAGGTTGGCACCTTGCATGGTCGCCTCCTCCCTCTGTGGGTAAATGTGAGTGTTTGTGTGTGTGTGTTTCTGTGTCCTGACGTACGTTATAAACATAATACAAAATTAGTAATTTCATTTCAAACTATTATTCATACTCGAGAGGCAACTGAGGTTACGTTGAGTTTACACTCGGAGACAAGTGATCATAAACACAGCGAAGAAATCACAGCATATAAAATCCCAACAATAAGACAACAAGACCAGGGTAATTGCGTGTCCCAACAAGGCCGTATGTGTAGCTGTGTGTATATTCTATAATCATATTTCAAATGGCATGTGTCCGGATGGCAGAATTCAGTACTGTATCTACAAAACCTTCTGTTTAATCATCTTCCATCTATTCATTTGCTTAGATTTTTCAGGTCTGGTCAATATTAGCATGGTGTTATTCACAGTCAAAGATAATTTTTTTTTTATTGATATTCTCATTTGGTTCATTACAATTTACTCAAGCCTAGTAACAGACACAGTATTTCTGACACTGGGAATACATTCCCTGAGATCCATAGATGTCCCTAGAATCAGATACCAAGAACATGCAAATGGACCATATTAAAAAAAAGTTAATGTGTATTCTACGTTCTTATGGAATGAATGAGATTTAATTTTTTTTTAAATATATATATATTTTTTAGTTAATTTTCATAACGAGATAATTTGCTGTGTAATTAATTAATCTAATTAACGCGATAAACTGACAGCCCTAACATTTATTCAAATGATTAATCCTTCACTGCACTGTCTTTGTCCTGTGTCTGTTGTTGCTGTTAAAAAGAAAACATTTATGGAAAAATACTCTGTAACGCTGAAACAATTACCAATGTGGTTACTACACACATGGCTTATTAAAGGAATCTGAATCTGTACAGCGCCGTGTGTATATGTGTGATCAGCGGTGCCTCTCTCCGCTCTCTAATGAGTTTTTCCGGATGATTAGGCCTAGAATGAGTGGATATTGACATCAGCACCTATTGCCATGCGCAGCCGCTACCTCGGCCCTTAGATCGTTATCCATTATCTCCCTGGCACCCCTTTTTATCTTACGGAGCAATCAGTAAGATCGAGGCGCTTAAGACGGGTCTGAAGACACGGTCACTTGCTTTATAGACGTTCAGGCAGCGTGATGCGTGGTGTCTTTAGCCTCGATCCCAGGGTCCTCTTAGCTGTTTACTTACTAACCAGGCTAATCGACAAAAAACACATCATTTACAGCACGCACACACACACACGCACACGCACGCACACACGCACACGCACACACTGGTCTCCAGCCGCAAATGATCAGTGAGGGTTGAGTGCCTTGCTCAAGGATGCTTCAGTGACGGTGGCTCAAAGGTTGGGGGAGAGTGACACTTAAATGGACTCTATTTATATATAACAGCTTTTATCCAAAGCGCTTTACAATTTATGCCTCGCATTCACCCGTTCACTCACACATTCACACACCGAAGAGAGATGGTAGGACTATAGTTACTGTAGGACAGTCAGGTGATGGTAGGACTATAGTTACTGTAGGACAGTCAGGAGATGGTAGAGCTATAGTTACTGTAGGACAGTCAGGTGATGGTAGGACTATAGTTACTGTAGGACAGTCAGGTGATGGTAGGACTATAGTTACTGTAGGACAGTCAGGTGATGGTAGGACTATAGTTACTGTAGGACAGTCAGGTGATGGTAGAACTATAGTTACTGTAGGACAGTCAGGTGATGGTAGAGCTATAGTTACTGTAGGACAGTCAGGTGATGGTAGAGCTATAGTTACTGTAGGACAGTCAGGTGATGGTAGAGCTATAGTTACTGTAGGACAGTCATGTGATGGTAGAGCTATAGTTACTGTAGGACAGTCAGGTGATGGTAGGACTATAGTTACTGTAGGACAGTCAGGTGATGGTAGGACTATAATTACTGGAGTCATGTGATGGTAGGACTATAGTTACTGTAGGACAGTCAGGTGATGGTAGGACTATAGTTACTGTAGGACAGTCAGGTGACGGTAGAGCTATAGTTACTGTAGGACAGTCAGGTGATGGTAGGACTATAGTTACTGTAGGACAGTCAGGTGATGGTAGGACTATAGTTACTGTAGGACAGTCATGTGATGGTAGGACTATAGTTACTGTAGGACAGTCATGTGATGGTAGAGCTATAGTTACTGTAGGACAGTCAGGTGATGGTAGGGCTATAGTTACTGTAGGACAGTCAGGTGATGGTAGAGCTATAGTTACTGTAGGACAGTCAGGTGATGGTAGGACTATAGTTACTGGAGTCATGTGATGGTAGGACTATAGGGTCACTGCAGGTCAAGCAGGAGTGGCAGGATCTGAAATGACAAAACAATAAGTGAAAAGGACGAGATCAGAGAAACTAACCGAACGACAGGAGATCAAGAAACACTCGCGACAAGAACGTTGAGTCGAGCGGTCTGCCGCGATTAAGCATTCAACGCCACGCGACAGGAAAGGAGGTTCCGTGCCTCTGCCGTGTTTAAATCATCCCAAACTAAGAGAGAGATACTTCCAGTTCGCCCCCGGGGGGAGATGGGGAGTGCAGCTGTCGGACCCTTTGTGTGGGGAACGGCTATTACAAGACAGGCTGAATCCCATCGTATTCCCCGGCGTCGTTTAAATCTGCCGTTTTTGGATTTAGTTTGGTCCACGATAGAGATGGATTAAAGGGCGACTGTGTGAGAGGATTGCACACCTCGAGGCGTCTTGCGAGCGTCGATACATTTAGCATAATGGTCCGGTAGGAGTCACGCACCCCGGTCTCTTACCCGGGAAGGCAAACGCACATCCTTCTCCGATAAGTCTTTAGGCTTAAACAACCTCTCCACTTAGATTCAGACCGGGGGCGAAATCCATAACCCAAGCATTGCGGTTGTTTAGCGGCACGATGTACGCAGCCTAATTAAGTCGCGCATAGTTTGTTATTTCGGTGCATAACGTAAAAATATTAACCATAATGTTAATATTTACTTTCGGTGTCGACTAAAAACATACTTCTTCAATCAATATCTGAAATGAAAGGGAGGAAAAAAAACACTAACCTTCTTACTGTCTTCTACTATCATGCACTCTTCCACTAAATAATCTTCCTTGCCTATATTACTACCTACTATGCTAATATGTCTCTACTACTATGCACTCAACACTGCAGCGCCCACGTTCAACACTGTTTGATGAACATTGTTACTCAGCTGAAAGAGTTGTACCCTTCCTGCTGACTTGTCGTACAAAACCTGTACAGTAAGTCACTTTGGATAAAAGCGTTCAGCTAAATGACTAAATGTAAATGTCGTAGTCTCTTCAGCAACAAGGTAATTGCCAATCTTGAACAGAAACAAGTCAAATAATTATCCAAGTTTCAAGTTTCAAGTTTCAAGTTTCTTTAATAGTTGTCATACAGAAGTACAGAATACTTTCATACAAAATGCTTCTTACTGTTACGCTCCAGAGACTGTGCTAGACAAGATAGTATCAAATAACATAGTATAGCATGTAATTTAGAAGAAGAAAATGAGGTCACAGTGTTCGGTATAGACATATGTACAATGTTCTGAGTTACCATATAATATACAATACTATGCAGTGTACTAATGTACAGTACTATATAGTGCAAAGCAGAAATGGGATGAGGTACAATTTAGGTACAATTTACAGTAAGGTGTACGAGTTGTAGTGCAATCCTTCATCAATAAATATAAAGTGTGGGGAGTGGGTGCTACAGTGTGTTTGTTTAAAGTGGGTGTGTGCTATAAAGTGTGTGGAGTGGGTGCTACAGTGTGTCTGTTTAAAGTGAGTGTGTGCGTGTGGATGTGTGTGCTATGTGCGTTTGGTGGTTGTTGTTGTGTAGTGTTCATTGTTCGTTTAGCAGCCTGATGGCCTGGGGATAGAAGCTTCTACCATCACATGACTTGTCCACTACAAGTTACTAGACTGAACACAACTATTGAGTCACACCAGAGTGAGAGAAGAAGGTTCTTCAGACACGCCCCCTTATGAGAGCCACCTGGAATGACCCGTACTGTATGAACTTTGAACTCTGTTGCCTGTACTCAATTTATACCTACCTCCTGCTTTCACTGTCTACAACTGCCCTACACTGTAATCACAGTAATCATAATAATCATAACTACCTACCTCATACTATACTGCCCAGAAGCTAACCGCAGTAACTACAATTTATTTTAAATGAAATGAAAAGAGAAGTGTGTGTGTGTGTGTGTGTGTGTGTGTATATGTATTAGGGCTGACCTCGACTAGTAGAATAGTCGACTAATCGATCGAAGGAAGCCGTAGTCTACTGCCAATCTCTCAGTCAAATTTTGATCATTCCATTTGGGCTGTGGGGGGTGCTTAATGTCTGATGCTTGATTGATTGATTGATTGATTGATTGATTGAAAACTTTATTAACAGATTGCAGAATGGGTACAATACACTACGGCTCAATACTAACAACTGCTAAGAGGATGAAGATCAGAAAAATACTTTTGTCTTGTTTACATAAGGGTCCTCCATTTTCAATTCATCAAGACATTATGACATACACAATATACAAATATACGGTACTGTGTAAGAAAAAGAGATCGTAAAAAAATATATACATTCGAAGGGGACTAGATTGCCAGTCTAGTATCGGAACATTTTGGCCAATCATAGTCTACTATACAAATCCTTAGTCGGGGACAGGCCTATGTATATGTGTGTACTTGAACTTAAACTTGTATTTATACAATGGCATGCAAATTTCTCGATTCTGATTGGCTGAAACAGTCAAGTTAGACGTGGTTATTTCTCATAACCCACGCTTGTGATCCCAGAACCCGCCCACAACCGAATTACAATCACTCCGCCAGTTAGACTTTTTAGGAAAAACCAAGATGGCGGACAATAATCTTTGATTGATTGATTGATTGATTGAAAACTTTATTAACAGATTGCAGAATGGGTACAGTACAGTACAGCTCAATACATACAATTGTTAACACTTTGATCGCCGGGGTTAAATTCATAATTTACCATCCCTCGCCAGCCCTATTTAACATGGAGAAGTTCCCCTTCTTTGCAGGGCTATAACTTTTTAAATTGTATTGCTAAATTGACATTACTATGGCCCATTCAACGTCCTATATCTATTGTTCAGGGTGTAGCAACGTTATACTTTTTCATTCACATATTCATACTAAAATACGGTCTAAAGTATAAGTATGTTTTTATCGTTTTCTGCAGCTTTCTCCAGAACTTGATTTATAGCCCCAAATGCATTATATTGATGATGAAATACAGTTTGGTAGGAATCTGTGCGAGATAAAAAATTTCAACTGGACGTGCTTCTAGGAGTTACTACGTATGATCTGATGATGACTGGATGGGGGGGGGGGGTCGTTTATAATTCCGTGGCCAACGTTAGATGATTCATCTAGTGTGGGTGATATGATCATTAGAGCAGTTAGTATCGAAGACGTAAAAAAATAACGCTGAAACTCACCGTAGCTTCCTCGCGCCGTTGGGAGATGAGCGTGGAACAGAAATGTTTCTATTATGGGATGTCGAAATATCCGATCCATTTCCAGGTTGTATAATAGTATATATGTCCAAATCATGTTGTTTATCGAGTTATTGGTAACGGATTGCTATCCGTTGTGATCAGCTCGAGTCCTGGGACTATTAGCGAGTGATCGGACTGAATTGAAATGAGCACCAGCTTCCACTTCCTGTTTCTGCCCTGGGCGATCCACCGATCGGCCACCAGATGGCGCTCTTGAACCGTTGGAGAGTTGAGAGGGGCTCAACAGTACATCTCATGTCTCTGGGGGAGAAATATGACTTCGGCAGAATGAGCATGGCGGGGAAAGACGTGTTTCAGCGTTTTCGGCGATTAAAGTGTTACGGGGATGCAGACCAAAGAAAGACTTTCGTCTTGTTTACATCAGGGTCCCCCATTTTCAATTCATCATAACATATATGACATACCTGACATACAGATAGACAGTACTGCTACATCTATACATTTATGACATACCAGATTTGCAAATACAGTACTGTTTGTGATACGAAAAGAGTCCAGAAAAGAGAGTATATACATTTGACGTAGAAACTGTACATTGGAGGAGGTTGGGTAGGTGGGGGGGGGGGGGGGGGGGACTGTACATTGGAGGTGGTTGGGTGGGTGGGGGGGGGGGCAGGTTGGGTAGGAGGGGTGGGTGGGGGACACTGTACAACTGTACAAGCAAAACTGTACATTGGAATATTGACAAGACCATACTTGGTCATTTACTGTACATTGGAGGGGGTTGTGTTAGGACATTTACAGGGGCCAGTTTCTAATTGCAGTCTCCCGTAGGTGTTTTTTGAGAGTGTTTTTGAAAGTGGGTAGTGATTCACATTCCTTTACAGCTTTGGGTAGGGCGTTCCACATTGATGTGGCATAATTGTGAAACGTGTTTAGTCCCTTGTTTGAGCCGAATCTGGGTTTAACATGATTTGTGGAGCTCCCTCTGGTGTTGTGATCGTGGTATTCACTGACCTTTGGGAAGTATTTTGTCATGTACATGGGTACCTTGGTCGTGTAGTGTATCTTGTAGACCAGGCCCATTGCAAGTTGCTGTACTCTGTCGTCTACTCTAAGCCATCCTAGGTTGTCAAAGTGGGCAGGGGTGAGGTGGGTTCTAGGAGTAAGGTCAAGCAGTAGTCTGACCAGTTTGTTTTGAGATTTTTGTAATTTAGTTTTTAGCGCCTTTGAGGTGCTTTGGTACCATGAGGTGCAAGCATAGTTGTAGTACCCTTGAATGAGTGCTCCTGCCAGAGTCTTCAGGGTATTCTTGTTTACCAGAGAGGAGATCCGGTACAAGAATCGAGTTTGTTGGTTGACTTTACGAATGGATGTGTTGAAAGCGTCATAACGACTAATTCAAAAACGATTCTGTCACATGGGATGTGTTAGTTTCTTACACAGTGTGTGTTTATTGTATAGCAATAAGGTTGGATGAATGCGCCAGTTGTATAAAAGCCATTACACCACGCGCAGTCGTGGTTTATGAGAATTAGACCATGCCTAGGGGGGTCTAACGACCATCTAATTCTCATAACCCACTCCTGCGCGTGATGTAATGCTTAAGTATATAATGGTGTGTGTGTGTGTGTGTGTGGCATTTAAAAGTAAACCTCTGATGTTCAGGTATCCTATCTGCCTCTCGGCCTATATATCAGTGAGACACGTATAGCGCCGGCCTCGTTGACACTGGAGCAGATCCGTCCTCCTCCGCGGACATGTCCAGTGTCCACGCTGAACACGGAGGACGGAGTCCAATGAAGCCGCATATCTGTCATCCCTTTTAGAAATCAATGCCTGTTTAACGAGGCTCCTCTCCGCCTCATCTGTGGGTCTCTCTCTCCCCGAAGCAGAGAGTGTGTGTGTTGTGTGTGTGTGTGTGTGTGTGTGTGTGTGTGTGTGTTGTGTTGAGTGTGTGTGTGTGTGTGTGTGTGTGTGTGTGTGTGTGTGTGTGTGTGTGTGTGTGTGGTGTGTGTGTGTGTGTGGTGTGTGTGTGTGTGTGTGTGTAGTGTGTGTGTGTGTGTGTGTGTGTGTGTGTGTG